>NW_021822710.1:304342-325040 GCF_901001165.1 Salmo trutta
CCTGGTCACCTGCTGAAGACATATGCTAGACAGTATTTTCTATGTAGGAGGAGGGTACCTGGTCACCTGTCACCTGCTGATGACAATATGCTAGACAGTAGTTTCTATGTAGGAGGGGGTACCTGGTCACCTGGTCACCTGCTGAAGACAATATGCTAGACAGTAGTTTTATGTAGGAGGAGGGGTACCTGGTCACCTGCTGAAGACAATATGCTAGACAGTAGTGTCTATGTAGGAGGAGGGGTACCTGGTCAACTGCTGAAGACAATATGCTAGACAGTAGTTTATATGTAGGAGGAGGGGTACCTGGTCACCTGCTGAAGACAATATGCTAGACAGTAGTTTCTATGTAGGAGGAAGGGTACCTGGTCACCTGCTGAAGACAATGTGCTAGACAGTAGTTTCTATGAGGAGGAGGGGTACCTGGTCACCTGCTGAAGACAATATGCTAGACAGTAGTTTCTATGAGGATTGGGGGTACCTGGTCACCTGGTCACCTGCTGAAGACAATATGCTAGACAGTAGTTTCTATGGGAAGGAGGGGTACCTGGTCACCTGCTGAAGACAATATGCTAGACAGTAGTTTCTACGGGGAGGAGGGGTACCTGGTCACCTGGTCACCTGCTGAAGACAATATGCTAGACAGTAGTTTCCATGGGGAGGAGGGATACCTAGTCACCTGGTCACCTGCTGAAGACAATATGCTAGACAGTAGTTTCTATGGGGAGGAGGGGTACCTGGTCACCTGCTGAAGACAATATGCTAGACAGTAGTTTCTATAAGGAGGAGGGATACCTGGTCACCTGCTGGAGACAATATGCTAGACAGTAGTTTCTATGGGGAGGAGGGATACCTGGTCACCTGGTCACCTGCTAAAGACAATATGCTAGACAGTAGTATCTATGAGGAGGAGGGATACCTGGTCACCTGCTGAATACAATATGCTAGACAGTAGTATCTATGAGGAGGAGGGATACCTGGTCACCTGCTGAAGACAATATGCTAGACAGTAGTTTCTATGTAGGAGGAGGGATACCTGGTCACCTGCTGAAGACAATATGCTAGACAGTAGTTTCTATGAGGAGGAGGGGTACCTGGTCACCTGGTCACCTGCTAAAGACAATATGCTAGACAGTAGTTTCTATGTAGGAGGAGGGACACTTGGTCACCTGCTGAAGACAATATGCTAGACAGTAGTTTCTATGTAGGAGGAGGGGTACCTGGTCACATGCTGAAGACAATATGCTAGACAGTAGTTTCTATGTAGGAGGAGGGGTACCTGGTCACCTGGTCACCTGCTGATGACAATATGCTAGACAGTAGTTTCTATGTAGGAGGAGGGGTACCTGGTCACCTGGTCACCTGCTGAAGACAATATGCTAGACAGTAGTTTCTATGTAGGAGGAGGGGTACCTGGTCACCTGCTGAAGACAATATGCTAGACAGTAGTTTCTATGTAGGAGGAGGGGTACCTGGTCACCTGCTGAAGACAATATGCTAGAGAGTGGTATCTATGAGGAGGAGGGATACCTGGTCACCTGCTGAAGACAATATGCTAGACAGTAGTTTCTATGACGAGGAGGGGTACCTGGTCACCTGGTCACCTGCTGAAGACAATATCCTAGACAGTAGTTTCTATGTAGGAGGAGGGGTACCTGGTTACCTGCTGAAGACAATATGCTAGACAGTAGTTCTATGAGGAGGAGGGGTACCTGGTCACCTGCTGAAGACAATATGCTAGACAGTAGTTTATATGTAGGAGGAGGAGTACCTGGTCACCTGCTGAAGACAATATGCTAGACAGTAGTTTCTATGTAGGAGGAGGGGTACCTGGTCACCTGGTCACCTGCTGAAGACAATATGCTAGACAGTAGTTTATATGTAGGAGGAGGGGTACCTGGTCACCTGCTGAAGACAATATGCTAGACAGTAGTTTCTATGTAGGAGGAGGGGTACCTGGTCACCTGCTGAAGACAATATGCTAGACAGTAGTTTCTACGGGGAGGAGGGGTACCTGGTCACCTGGTCACCTGCTGAAGACAATATGCTAGACAGTAGTTTCCATGGGGAGGAGGGATACCTGGTCACCTGGTCACCTGCTGAAGACAATATGCTAGACAGTAGTTTCTATGGGGAGGAGGGGTACCTGGTCACCTGCTGAAGACAATATGCTAGACAGTAGTTTCTATGAGGAGGCGGGATACCTGGTCACCTGCTGGAGACAATATGCTAGACAGTAGTTTCTATATAGGAGTAGGGATACCTGGTCACCTGCTGAAGACAATATGCTAGACAGTAGTTTCTATGAGGAGGAGGGATTCCTGGTCACCTGGTCACCTGCTGAAGACAATATGCTAGACAGTTGTTTCTATGTAGGAGGAGGGGTACCTGGTCACCTGCTGAAGACAATATGCTAGACAGTAGTTTCTATGAGGAGGAGGGGAACCTGGTCACCTGGTCACCTGCTAAAGACAATATGCTAGACAGTAGTTTCTATGTAGGAGGAATTGACACTTGGTCACCTGCTGAAGACAATATGCTAGACAGTAGTTTCTATGTAGGAGGAGGGGTACCTGGTCACATGCTGAAGACAATATGCTAGACAGTAGTTTCTATGTAGGAGGAGGGGTACCTGGTCACCTGGTCACCTGCTGATGACAATATGCTAGACAGTAGTTTCTATGTAGGAGGAGGGGTACCTGGTCACCTGGTCACCTGCTGAAGACAATATGCTAGACAGTAGTTTCTATGTAGGAGGAGGGGTACCTGGTCACCTGCTGAAGACAATATGCTAGACAGTAGTTTCTATGTAGGAGGAGGGGTACCTGGTCACCTGCTGAAGACAATATGCTAGAGAGTGTATCTATGAGGAGGAGGGATACCTGGTCACCTGCTGAAGACAATATGCTAGACAGTAGTTTCTATGACGAGGAGGGGTACCTGGTCACCTGGTCACCTGCTGAAGACAATATCCTAGACAGTAGTTTCTATGTAGGAGGAGGGGTACCTGGTTACCTGCTGAAGACAATATGCTAGACAGTAGTTCTATGAGGAGGAGGGGTACCTGGTCACCTGCTGAAGACAATATGCTAGACAGTAGTTTATATGTAGGAGGAGGAGTACCTGGTCACCTGCTGAAGACAATATGCTAGACAGTAGTTTCTATGTAGGAGGAGGGGTACCTGGTCACCTGGTCACCTGCTGAAGACAATATGCTAGACAGTAGTTTATATGTAGGAGGAGGGGTACCTGGTCACCTGCTGAAGACAATATGCTAGACAGTAGTTTCTATGTAGGAGGAGGGGTACCTGGTCACCTGCTGAAGACAATATGCTAGACAGTAGTTTCTACGGGGAGGAGGGGTACCTGGTCACCTGGTCACCTGCTGAAGACAATATGCTAGACAGTAGTTTCCATGGGGAGGAGGGATACCTGGTCACCTGGTCACCTATTGAAGACAATATGCTAGACAGTAGTTTCTATGGGGAGGAGGGGTACCTGGTCACCTGCTGAAGACAATATGCTAGACAGTAGTTTCTATGAGGAGGCGGGATACCTGGTCACCTGCTGGAGACAATATGCTAGACAGTAGTTTCTATATAGGAGTAGGGATACCTGGTCACCTGCTGAAGACAATATGCTAGACAGTAGTTTCTATGAGGAGGAGGGATTCCTGGTCACCTGGTCACCTGCTGAAGACAATATGCTAGACAGTTGTTTCTATGTAGGAGGAGGGGTACCTGGTCACCTGCTGAAGACAATATGCTAGACAGTAGTATCTATGAGGAGGAGGGATACCTGGTCACCTGCTGAATACAATATGCTAGACAGTAGTTTCTATGTAGGAGTAGGGATACCTGGTCACCTGCTGAAGACAATATGCTAGACAGTAGTTTCTATGAGGATTGGGGGGGTACCTGGTCACCTGGTCACCTGCTGAAGACAATATGCTAGACAGTAGTTTCTATGAGGAGGGGGGGTACCTGGTCACCTGGTCACCTGCTAAAGACAATATGCTAGACAGTAGTTTCTAAGTAGGAGGAGGGACACCTGGTCACCTGCTGAAGACAATATGCTAGACAGTAGTTTCTATGTAGGAGGAGGGGTACCTGGTCACCTGCTGAAGACAATATGCTAGACAGTAGTTTCTATGTAGGAGGAGGGGTACCTGGTCACCTGGTCACCTGCTGATGACAATATGCTAGACAGTAGTTTCTATGTAGGAGGAGGGGTACCTGGTCACCTGGTCACCTGCTGAAGACAATATGCTAGACAGTAGTTTTTATGTAGGAGGAGGGGTACCTGGTCACCTGCTGAAGACAATATGCTAGACAGTAGTTTCTATGTAGGAGGAGGGGTACCTGGTCACCTGCTGAAGACAATATGCTAGACAATAGTTTCTATGAGGAGGAGGGGTACCTGGTCACCTGGTCACCTGCTGAAGACAATATGCTAGACAGTAGTTTCTATGTAGGAGGAGGGGTACCTGGTCACCTGCTGGAGACAATATGCTAGACAGTAGTTTCTATGAGGAGGAGGGGTACCTGGTCACCTGCTGAAGACAATATGCTAGACAGTAGTTTCTCTGGGGAGGAGGGATACCTGGTCACCTGGTCACCTGCTGAAGACAATATGCTAGACAGTAGTTTCTATGTAGGAGGAGGGGTACCTGGTCACCTGGTCACCTGCTGAAGAAATATGCTAGACAGTAGTTTCTATGTAGGAGGATGGATACCTGGTTACCTGCTGAAGACAATATGCTAGACAGTAGTTTCTATGTAGGAGGAGGGCTACCTGGTCACCTGCTGAAGACAATATGCTAGACAGTAGTTTCTATGTAGGAGGATGGATACCTGGTTACCTGCTGAAGACAATATGCTAGACAGTAGTTTATATGTAGGAGGGGTACCTGGTCACCTGCTGAAGACAATATGCTAGACAGTAGTTTCTATGTAGGAGGAGGGGTATCTGGTCACCTGGTCACCTGCTTAAGACAATATGCTAGACAGTAGTTTCTATGTAGGAGGAGGGGTACCTGGTCACCTGGTCACCTGCTGAAGACAATATGCTAGACAGAAGTTTCTATGAGGTGGAGGGGTACCTGGTCACCTGCTGAAGACAATATGCTACACAGTAGTTTCTATGTAGGAGGAGGGGTACCTGGTCACCTGCTGAAGACAATATGCTAGACATTAGTTTCTATGTAGGAGGAGGGATACCTGGTCACCTGGTCACCCGCTGAAGACAATATGCTAGACAGTAGTTTATATGAGGAGGAGGGGTACCTGGTCACCTGGTCACCTGCTGAAGACAATATCCTAGACAGTAGTTTCTATGTAGGAGGAGGGGTACCTGGTCACCTGGTCACCTGCTGAAGACAATATGCTAGACAGTAGTTTCTGGTCACCTGCTGAAGACAATATGCTAGACAGTAGTTTCTATGGGGAGGAGGGGTACCTGTTCACCTGCTGAAGACAATATGCTAGACAGTAGTTTCTATGAGGAGGAGTGGTACCTGGTCACCTGCTGAAGACAATATGCTAGACAGTAGTTTCTATGGGGAGGAGGGATACCTGGTCACCTGCTGAAGACAATATGCTAGACAGTAGTTTCTATGGGGAGGAGGGATACCTGGTCACCTGGTCACCTGCTGAAGACAATATGCTAGACAGTAGTTTCTATGGGGAGGAGGGGTACCTGGTCACCTGCTGAAGACAATATGCTAGACAGTAGTTTCTATGAGGAGGAGGGATACCTGTTCACCTGCTGAAGACAATATGCTAGACAGTAGTTTCTATGGGGAGGAGGGATACCTGGTCACCTGGTCACGTGCTGAAGACAATATGCTAGACAGTAGTTTCTATGAGGAGGAGGGGTACCTGGTATCAACTAGCCTATTGAAAGTTGTACTAGCCAACTTTGGTTCAAATTCAGTTCTTTATGTACTTTCGTTTTTATTGTTTCCAAAACTGTTTCTATTCTCAGAGATGTAATGTATTATTTCATATTCAAGCAGATATCTATTGAGTTAAATTACAATGTTACCTACCTAAATATACTGATCGTTCACAATGCGTTCACCTTTACTTAGAATTTAGTGTGAACATATGGAAACTGTTTGTAGTTATGAGCCTGTTTTCTAATGAAGCAGCTGACCTTGACTTCCTGTTTGATGACGGTTTAAATATGGCGTCTTCGCCACAAACAACTTCTCTCCTAAATCTCTAGATCAAAGCGTCGTCGGGGGTTTTAACCCAGTTTCTCCCTGAGATTCTCAGCAGACCGGTTTCTCCAGTCTGTTACAGCTGCAGGCCCCCACTGGGGAATACCGCGCTGAGATAAAGCCATCTCTCACAGCCCTCTGGGAAAATGCCCTTATTATAGACAGGCTGGCTGATTGGGTAATTAGCTCACTAGGAATTATTAAGGCCATTGGAATCAAGTCAATAAACATGATGCTGTACATAGGAAGAGAGATTCTGTATACACAATCAATAGCAATTCACTTAGGCTTTGTCAATCACCATGTGGTTTATGTAAATGTGTTTATGCCAACGATGTTACAGACAGAACAACACAGACCAATGTTTATTTTTTTGGTGTCCATCTCAAAATGGTAATATTTCATAGTGTATCAAAAAGGGTTTTTATTTATCCAACTTCAAAGTAACATAGTGTGCATTCAGTAGTCAGGAATAGGAATCATGTGAGCTGTGTTTTTATTAAAGGAAACGTGAGGAAGGAGCAGCAGCCACCGTTGAAAGTGTAGTGGCACAGCTTGATGACTGTGTTAGCCTGTGTTAGCCTGTGTGTTGTGGCACAGCTTGATGACTGTGTTAGCCTGTGTGTTGTGGCACAGCTTGATGACTGTGTTAGCCTGTGTGTAGTGGCACAGCTTGATGACTGTGTTAGGCTGTGTGTAGTGACACAGCTCGATGACTGTGTTAGCCTGTGTGTAGTGGCACAGCTTGATGACTGTGTTAGCCTGTGTGTAGTGGCACAGCTTGATGACTGTGTTGTTCTCTGTGTGTAGTGGCACAGCTTGATGACTGTGTTAGCCTGTGTGTAGTGGCACAGCTTGATGATTGTGTTAGGCTGTGTGTAGTGGCATAGCTTGATGACTGTGTTAGCCTGTGTGTAGTGGCACAGCTTGATGACTGTGTTGTCCTCTCTGTGTGTGTGTGTGTGTGTGTGTGTGTGTGTGTGTGTGTGTGTGTGTGTGTGTGTGTGTGTGTGTGTGTGTGTGTGTGTTGTGTTCCTCAGATAATGAAGCCTTCATAATGGATGGTTATTATGTATTTATTTATAGGGGACAATGCACATTAATCAACATCAATATTACAGTAATGCAACATCCATGTAAATGTACCTGGGTTAATTAAACAGTCACAATACAAATACTCACTAAAACAATACAAAATACAAACACATCCAATAATATAGCGTTCTAACGACAACAACAACACTATCATCCACTGTCGTCTTACATATGAGGAACCACGGATAACTCACGTGTTCAGGTTTGGATAGATTTGAGCCATGTTTTCAGTTTAAATGTAAAAATACATTCATCAGTGTGCAGCTTCTCTAGTCCAATGGGCATTGCATTCCAGTAAAGGGACAACACTGTCCTGGTTACTGCCCTGGTTACTACCCCTGGTTACTGCCCTGGTTACTGCCCTGGTTACTACCCCTGGTTACTACCCTGGTTACTACCCTGGTTACTACCCTGGTTACTACCCTGGTTACTGCCCTGGTTACTACCCCTGGTTACTGCCCTGGTTACTGCCCTGGTTACTACCCTGGTTACTACCCTGGTTACTGCCCTGGTTACTGCCCTGGTTACTACCCTGGTTACTACCCTGGTTACTGCCCTGGTTACTACCCTGGTTACTACCCTGGTTACTGCCCTGGTTACTGCCCTGGTTACTACCCCTGGTTACTACCCCTGGTTACTGCCCTGGTTACTACCCCTGGTTACTGCCCTGGTTACTGCCCTGGTTACTACCCTGGTTACTACCCTGGTTACTGCCCTGGTTACTACCCTGGTTACTACCCTGGTTACTGCCCTGGTTACTACCCTGGTTACTACCCTGGTTACTACCCCTGGTTACTGCCCTGGTTACTGCCCTGGTTACTACCCCTGGTTACTGCCCTGGTTACTGCCCTGGTTACTACCCTGGTTACTACCCCTGGTTACTGACCTGGTTACTGCCCTGGTTACTACCCTGGTTACTACCCCTGGTTACTGCCCTGGTTACTGCCCTGGTTACTACCCTGGTTACTGCCCTGGTTACTACCCTGGTTACTGCCCTGGTTACTACCCTGGTTACTACCCTGGTTACTGCCCTGGTTACTACCCTGGTTACTACCCTGGTTACTGCCCTGGAGGTGCTTTATGGGTGGAGGGCCAAGACCATGGGCATTGCATTCCAGTATGTTGTAGCTGTGTTGGAAAGGGACAACACTGCCCTGGTTACTGCCCTGGTTACTGTCCTGGTTACTACCCTGGTTACTGCCCTGGTTACTGCCCTGGTTACTGCCCTGGATACTACCCTGGTTACTGCCCTGGTTACTGCCCTGGTTACTGCCCTGGAGGTGCTTTATGGGTGGAGGGCCAAGACCATGTAGGATCTTAAAGACTTGTATCTGCATACTACTTAAAGCTATCCAGACTAACTAAATTATGTTTGTAAATTATATGGCAATGGTTGTAAATGTTTGGTTTATTATAATTAAACAAATCTTCAGTGTTTTGTTTTGTAGAGTGAATTCAATTGGTTTCAGAATAGCAGCACCTGCTTGTGACCAGCATGTGAGGTAATATCTCCGATGTGAGAAGATCCCAGCGTGCAGGAGGCAGGGCCTCCAGAGGAAGGAACGGTCTGATCAACCTAAAGTTGGATAATCCAAACTTAACCGTGTTTATTAAACACCTTCTTCACATGTTTCTTAAAATGTTAAGTTGGAGTCCAAAATGACGCCGAGATACCTGAAGTTAGACTCAGCGTTCGGATTCTCCTCCATTAACCAGAACAGCTGGATGTGAAGAATCAATGGATTTCTTAGAGAAGTACATAAATACAGGTAATAATTAGTCATCCATTTAAAAACGTGTACCAGAGCTTCAGTTAACTTGTTAACAACTAGTTGTCTATTTTGTACATAAAGGACTGTATCGTCTGCATACATCTGCATGTTAACTTGTGGGCAAGCAAGTGGGAGATCATTTATATAAATGGTAAACAGAAGGGGGCCTAATATTGACCCTTGTGGGACCCCAATGTTATAGTAAAGAGAGTCCGACTGAGTGTCCCCCAGACGTACCCCCTGACTTCTGTTTGTCAGATAGGAATATGTCCAACTCATGGCTTCAGTGGACACATTAAGGGAGGATAGTTTGGATAGGAGGACCTCGTGGTTCACAGAATCAAAGGCCTTTTTCAGATCCAAAACAGACTGACTTTCACCACCTATGTCCAGTTTAGATTTAATGCACTCCAGAAAACAGCGATTGGCTGTTTCAGTAGAATGGTTAGTTCTGAATCCAAATAGCATTTGATGTATGGAATTGCCCTGAATGAGGTAATCAGATCAGCCGTCCATCTTTCAGCTACTTTTCATAGCACTGGAAGAATGCTCATAGGTCGGTCATTTTCCACCAGTTTCGGGTCACCAGATTTTAAAACGGGTATCACTGCGGCAGACTTCCAAGCATTGGGGAAGAACCCATATTTAACCCATTTATTAACCCATTTATTAACTACATGTACGATAGGGGCATTCAGAGAATATTTGTGTCTCTTCAGGAATACAGTGTCTAAACTAAAATATATATTTTGTTCGAGAGCTCGTGAAGAAGCTAATAATACTGTCCACTGCTGACGCTGAGATTTCAGGAATACTGAATATTATTATTATTATTATTATCTGTGGGAGTGAGAACTGTGGTCTTGGTTGAAAATCTTTGAGTCAGTTTCCTGACAGAGTCAACAACAACAACAACAAAAATAAAATGTTAAAAAGTGGTGGATATGAAATAGGAACCTTGAATTAGAATCCCATTGAACCTTTAATTATCATAAGGCGAATGCACCAATTTGTAAGTCGCTCTGGATAAGAGCGTCTGCTAAATGACGTAAACGTAATTCAGGATGTTTTCAGCTCCTCTCCCTGTCAGTTTGTTGAGCTTTTCCCAAATCACCATTTCCTTTTGCTTCATTGATCACTCTAAAAAATAATTCTGCTTTTTTGCTTTTTTATATATATATATATTCCTTTCCATCTTATTTCTCAGTGATGTAAATATACATCTGATCACCAGAAATAGGGGAGGGGTCAGTCACACTGCACGGCTGTAATTGTAATGAGAAAACCTAAATAGTATAAATGAATAATGAAGGAATGTGAAAAGAAGGGAGATTTAAATGAGAGTTGATATAAATGCAGAGAGTCTGCTCTATATATTGTAGTAGTTCAGCGGTCGGGCAACAGCAGTGATGGCTGTACTGGGCCATCTGTGGTGGGATAACTGTGGTGGGATAACTGTGCCCTCATGTGGTCAGACCAGTAACCTACAGATATCCCACAGTCTCTCTCTGTGCCCTCGTGTGGCCAGACCAGTAACCTACAGATATCCCACAGTCTCTCTCTGTGCCCTCGTGTGGCCAGACCAGTAACCTACAGATATCCCAGTCTCTCTCTGTGCCCTCGTGTGGCCAGACCAGTAACCACAGGGGAATGGAACCCTGTGATGGGGAATGGAACCCTGTGACGGGGAATGGAACCCTGTGATGGGGAATGGAACCCTGTGACGGGGAATGGAACCCTGCGGTGGGGAATGGAACCCTGCGGTGGGGAAGGGAACCCTGCGACGGGGAATGGAACCCTGCGACGGGGAATGGAACCCTGCGGTGGGGAATGGAATATGACAACTACAGATAGGGAATTGAACCGTGTAATGGGAAATGGAAATGTGCTGGGGAAGGGAACCCTGCGTTGGAGAAGGGAACCCTGCGGTGAGGAAGGGAACCCTGCGGTGGCGAAGGGAACCCTGCGGTGGCGAAGGGAACCCTGCGGTGGCGAAGGGAACCCTGCGGCGGGGAATGGAACCCTGCGACGGGGAATGGAACCCTGCGATGGGGAATGGAACCCTGCGACTGGGAATGGAACCCTGCGACAGGGAATGGAACCCTGCGACAGGGAATGGGACCCTGCAACGGGGAATGGAACCCTGCGACGGGGAATGGAACCCTGAGATGGGGAACGGAACCCTGCGATGGGGAACGGAACCCTATAATGGGAAACGGAACCCTGCGATGGGGAACGGAACCCTGCGATGGGGAACGGAACCCTGCGATGGGGAACGGAACCCTACGGTGGGAAACGGAACCCTGCGATGGGAAACGGAACCCTGTGATGGGGAATGGAACCCTGCGATGGGGAATGGAACCCTGCGATGGGGAACGGAATATTACATCTAAAGCACATTAGTGTTCTATTGAAGGAGAAGAGCTCTAAGGACCTGTACCACAGCCTTCATGGTTATTAACCCCCGAGAGTTGATTGACAAATGGAAGTATGAAAGTAGTTTCGTGACTACTCAAAAAAAAGGCTTAACTATGTGAAAGTATATACAGCTTTCTATATATACATTAACATTACATTTTAGTCATTTAGCAGACGCTCTTATCCAGAGCAACTTACAGTAGTGAATGCATACATTTCATACATTTTTTTTTTTTTTCCCCCCGGGGCTGGCCCCCCGTGGGAATCGAACCCACAACCCTGGTGTTGCAAACACCATGCTCTACCAACTGAGCTACAGGGAAGGCTGTGATACAGTTGGAATCAGAAGTTTACATACACTTAGGTTGGAGTCATTAATTAAAACTCGTTTTTCAACCACTCCACAAATTTCTTGTTAACAAACTATAGTTTTGGCAAGTCGGTTAGGACATCTACTTTGTGCATGACACAAGAAATGTTTCCAGCAATTATTTACATACAAATTATTTCACTTATAATTCACTGTATCACAATATTAGTGGGTCAAAAGGTTACATACATTAAGTTGAATGTGCTTTTAAACAGCTTGAAGAATTTCCGGAAATTATGTCAGAGCTTTAGAAGCTTCTGATAGGCTAATTGACATTATGTGTGTCAATTGGAGGTGTACCTGTGGATGTATTTCACGGCCTACCTTCAAACTCATCTGCAGGAAGGAAAATTATGTGGATATATTGAAGCAACATCTCAAGACATCAGTCAGGGAGTTAAAGCTTGGACGCAAATGGGTCTTCCAAATGAACAATGAGCCCAAGCATACTTCCTAAGTTGTGGCAAAAATGCTTAAGGACAACAAAGTCAAAGTATTGGAGTGGCCATCACAAAGCCCTGATCTCAATCCTATAGAACATTTGTGGGAAGAACTTGTTACGTTATAGCCTAATTATAAAATTGATTAAATTGATTTGTTTCTTCATCATACCCTGGCCTGCTGGAGGTGGGGAGGGGGATGGGGGGGGTACTACTAGTCCAGTACTACCACAGAGACCTCTCTACCACAGAGACCTCTCTATGGCCTCTCTACCACAGAGACCTCTCTACCACAGAGACCTCTCTATGGCCTCTCTACCACAGAGACCTATCTATGGCCTCTCTACCACAGAGACCTCTCTATGGCCTCTCTACCACAGAAACCTCTGTACCACAGAGACCTCTCTATGGCCTCTCTACCACAGAGACCTCTCTACCACAGAGACCTCTCTATGGCCACTCTACCACAGAGACCTCTCTATGGCCTTCTCTACCACAGAGACCTCTCTATGGCCTCTCTACCACAGAGACCTCTCTATGGCCTCTCTACCACAGAGGACCTCTCTACTACAGAGACCTCTCTACCACAGAGACCCCTCTACCACAGAGACCTCTCTATGGCCTCTCTACCACAGAGACCTCTCTACCACAGAGACCTCTCTACCACAGGGACCTCTCTACCACAGACACCTCTCTATGGCCACTCTACCACAGAGACCTCTCTACCACAGAGACCTCTCTATGGCCTCTCTACCACAGAGACCTCTCTACCACAGAGACCTCTCTATGGCCTCTCTACCACAGGGACCTCTCTACCACAGACACCTCTCTATGGCCTCTCTACCACAGAGACCTCTCTACCACAGAGACCTCTCTATGGCCTCTCTACCACAGAGACCTCACTACCACAGAGACCTCTCTACCACAGAGACCTCTCTATGGCCTCTCTACCACAGAGATCTCTCTACCACAGAGACCTCTCTACCACAGAGACCTCTCTATGGCCTCTCTACCACAGAGACCTCACTACCACAGAGACCTCTCTATGGCCTCTCTACCACAGAGACCTCTCTATGGCCTCTCTACCACAGGGACCTCACTACCACAGAGACCTCTCTATGGCCTCTCTACCACAGAGACCTCACTACCACAGAGACCTCTCTACCACAGAGACCTCTCTATGGCCTCTCTACCACAGGGACCTCTCTACCACAGAGACCTCTCTATGGCCTCTCTACCACAGAGACCTCTCTATGGCCTTCTCTACCACAGAGACCTCTCTATGGCCTCACTACCACAGAGACCTCTCTACCACAGAGACCTCTCTATGGCCTCTCTACCACAGAGACCTCTCTACCACAGAGACCTCTCTATGGCCTCTCTACCACAGAGACCTCACTACCACAGAGACCTCTCTACCACAGAGACCTCTCTATGGCCTCTCTACCACAGAGACCTCTCTACCACAGAGACCTCTCTATGGCCTCTCTACCACAGAGACCTCTCTACCACAGAGACCTCTCTATGGCCTCTCTACCACAGAGACCTCTCTATATGGCCTTCTCCACCACAGACACCTCTCATCACTTCACCTCTGTCAAACACTATCAGAGACTGACTGGACTAATGACTGGCCTCTGCAATAACACTGATAATGGGATTTCCTTCCACTAGAGGGTGTAATGATGCTGATGAACAGACACTACCATAATCCTACCACTAGAGGGTGTAATGATACTGATGAACAGACACTACCATAATCCTACCACTAGAGGGTGTAATGATGCTGATGAACAGACACTACCATAATCCTACCACTAGAGGGTGTAATGATACTGATGATAAACAGACACTACCATAATCCTACCACTAGAGGGTGTAATGATGCTGATGAACAGACACTACCATAATCCTACCACTAGAGGGTGTAATGATACTGATGAACAGACACTACCATAATCCTACCACTAGAGGGTGTAATGATGCTGATGAACAGACACTACCATAATCCTACCACTAGAGGGTGTAATGATGCTGATGAACAGACACTACCATAATCCTACCACTAGAGGGTGTAATGATACTGATGAACAGACACTACCATAATCCTACCACTAGAGGGTGTAATGATGCTGATGAAGACACTACCATAATCCTACCACTAGAGGGTGTAATGATGCTGATGAACAGACACTACCATAATCCTACCACTAGAGGGTGTAATGATACTGATGAACAGACACTACCATAATCCTACCACTAGAGGGTGTAATGATGCTGATGAACAGACACTACCATAATCCTACCACTAGAGGGTGTAATGATACTGATGAACAGACACTACCATAATCCGACCACTAGAGGGTGTAATGATGCTGATGAACAGACACTACCATAATCCTACCACTAGAGGGTGTAATGATGCTGATGAACAGACACTACCATAATCCTACCACTAGAGGGTGTAATGATACTGATGATGAACAGACACTACCATAATCCTACCACTAGAGGGTGTAATGATACTGATGATGAACAGACACTACCATAATCCTACCACTAGAGGGTGTAATGATGCTGATGAACAGACACTACCATAATCCTACCACTAGAGGGTGTAATGATACTGATGAACAGACACTACCATAATCCTACCACTAGAGGGTGTAATGATACTGATGAAGACACTACCATAATCCTACCACTAGAGGGTGTAATGATACTGATGAACAGACACTACCATAATCCTACCACTAGAGGGTGTAATGATGCTGATGAACAGACACTACCATAATCCTACCACTAGAGGGTGTAATGATACTGATGAAGACACTACCATAATCCTACCACTAGAGGGTGTAATGATACTGATGAACAGACACTACCATAATCCTACCACTAGAGGGTGTAATGATACTGATGAACAGACACTACCATAATCCTACCACTAGAGGGTGTAATGATACTGATGAACAGACACTACCATAATCCTACCACTAGAGGGTGTAATGATACTGATGATGAACAGACACTACCATAATCCTACCACTAGAGGGTGTAATGATGCTGATGAACAGACACTACCATAATCCTACCACTAGAGGGTGTAATGATGCTGATGAACAGACACTACCATAATCCTACCACTAGAGGGTTTAATGATACTGATGAACAGACACTACCATAATCCTACCACTAGAGGGTGTAATGATGCTGATAAAGACACTACCATAATCCTACCACTAGAGGGTGTAATGATGCTGATGAACAGACACTACCATAATCCTACCACTAGAGGGTGTAATGATGCTGTTGATGAACAGACACTACCATAATCCTACCACTAGAGGGTGTAATGATACTGATGAACAGACACTACCATAATCCTACCACTAGAGGGTGTAATGATGCTGATGAACAGACACTACCATAATCCTACCACTAGAGGGTGTAATGATACTAATGAAGACACTACCATAATCCTAACACTAGAGGGTGTAATGATACTGATGAAGACACTACCATAATCCTACCACTAGAGGGTGTAATGATACTGATGAACAGACACTACCATAATCCTACCACTAGAGGGTGTAATGATACTGATGAACAGACACTACCATAATCCTACCACTAGAGGGTGTAATGATACTGATGAACAGACACTACCATAATCCTACCACTAGAGGGTGTAATGATACTGATGAACAGACACTACCATAATCCTACCACTAGAGGGTGTAATGATGCTGATGAACAGACACTACCATAATCCTACCACTAGAGGGTGTAATGATGCTGATGAACAGACACTACCATAATCCTACCACTAGAGGGTGTAATGATACTGATGAACAGACACTACCATAATCCTACCACTAGAGGGTGTAATGATGCTGATGAACAGACACTACCATAATCCTACCACTAGAGGGTTTAATGATGCTGTTGATGAAGTGGGGGTTTGGGGTGGGTTTGGGGTGGGCCTAGTGTGGGGGTTTGGGGTGGGCTTAGTGTGGGGGTTTGGGGTGGGCTTAGTGAAGGGTTTTGGTGGTGGGCTTAGTGTGGGGGTTTGGGGTGGGCTTAGTGTGGGGGTTTGGGGTGGGCTTAGTGTGGGGGTTTGGGGTGGACTTAGTGTGGGGGTTTGGGGTGGGCCTAGTGTGGGGGTTTGGGGTGGGCTTAGTGTGGGGGTTTGGGGTGGGCTTAGTGTGGGGGTTTGGGGTGGGCTTAGTGTGGGGCTTTGGGGTGGGCTTAGTGTGGGGGTTTGGGGTGGGCTTAGTGTGGGGGTTTGGGGTGGGCTTAGTGTGGGGGTTTGGGGTGGGCTTAGTGTGGGGCTTTGGGGTGGGCTTAGTGTGGGGGTTTGGGGTGGGCTTAGTGTGGGGGGTTGGGGTGGGCTTAGTGTGGGGGTTTGGGGTGGGCTTAGTGTGGAGGTTTGTGGGGGGCCTAGTGTTGGGGTTTGGGGTGGGCTTAGTGTGGGGGTTTGGGGGGCCTAGTGTGGGGTTTGGGGTGGGCTTAGTGTGGGGGTTTGGGTTGGGCCTAGTGTGGGGGTTTGGAGGGGCTTAGTGTGGGGGTTTGGGGGGGTTGAGTGTGGGGGTTTGGGGTGGGCCTAGTGTGTGGTTTTAGGGTGGGCTTAGTGTGGTGGTTTGGGGTGGGCCTAGTGTGGGGTTTTAGGGTGGGCTTAGTGTGGGGGTTTGGGGTAGGCTTAGTGTGGGGGTTTGAGGGGACCTAGTGTGAGTGTTTGGGGGGTTGAGTGTGGGGGTTTGGGGTGGGCCTAGTGTGGGGGTTTGGGGTGGGCTTAGTGTGGGGGTATGGGGTAGGCTTAATGTGGGGGTTTGGGGTGGGCTTAGTGTGGGGGTTTGGGGGGGCCTAGTGTGGGGTATGGGGTGGGCTTATTGTGAAGGTTTGGGGTGGGCTTAGTGTGGGGGTTTGGGGTGGGCCTAGTGTGGGGGTTTAGGATGGGCTTAGTGTGGGGGTTTGGGGTAGGCTTAATGTGGAGGTTTAGGATGGGCTTAGTGTGGGGGTTTGGGGTAGGCTTAGTGTGGGGGTTGGGGTGGGCTTAGTGTGGGGGTTTAGGATGGGCTTAGTGTGGGGGTTGGGGTGGGCTTAGTGTGGGGGTTTGGGGTAGGCTTAGTGTGGGGGTTGGGGTGGGCTTTGTGTGGGGGTTTGGGGGGGTCAGTGGGTGAGTGGGTTCTGACCATTTATTTGGATTCCTCACATCTTTGTTATTGTTAAGAAGAGGTTTGGTCCAAATTGGATGTTGGTTACTATATTTAATGAATATTACATTAATCCTATCAATTTAGTATGTTATTATTCTGATCAGTCCAGCAGCATCAGAGATTAGTGTTGTATTATTCTAAACAGTCCAGCAGCATCAGAGATTAGTGTTGTATTATTCTGATCAGTCCTTCAGCATCAGAGATTAGTGTTGTATTATTCTGATCAGTCCAGCAGCATCAGAGATTAGTGTTGTATTATTCTGATCAGTCCAGCAGCATCAGAGATTAGTGTTGTATTATTCTGATCAGTCCTTCAGCATCAGAGATTAGTGTTGTATTATTCTGATCAGTCCAGCAGAATCAGAGATTAGTGTTGTATTATTCTGATCAGTCCAGCAGCATCAGAGATTAGTGTTGTATTATTCTGATCAGTCCAGCAGAGATTAGTATTGTATTATTATAATCAGTCCAGCAGCATCAGAGATTAGTGTTGTATTATTCTGATCAGTCCTTCAGCATCAGAGATTAGTGTTGTATTATTCTGATCAGTCCTTCAGCATCAGAGATTAGTGTTGTATTATTCTGATCAGTCCTTCAGCATCAGAGATTAGTGTTGTATTATTCTGATCAGTCCTTCAGCATCAGAGATTACTGTTGTATTATTCTGATCAGTCCAGCAGCATCAGAGATTAGTGTTGTATTATTCTGATCAGTCCAGCAGCATCAGAGATTAGTTTTGTATTATTCTGATCAGTCCTTCAGCATCAGAGATTAGTGTTTGTATTATTCTGATCAGTCCTTCTGCATCAGAGATTAGTGTTGTATTATTCTGATCAGTCCAGCAGCATCAGAGATTAGTGTTGTATTATTCTGATCAGTCCTTCAGCATCAGAGATTAGTGTTGTATTATTCTGATCAGTCCAGCAGCATCAGAGATTAGTTTTGTATTATTCTGATCAGTCCTTCAGCATCAGAGATTAGTGTTTGTATTATTCTGATCAGTCCTTCAGCATCAGAGATTAGTGTTGTATTATTCTGATCAGTCCAGCAGCATCAGAGATTAGTGTTGTATTATTCTGATCAGTCCTTCAGCATCAGAGATTAGTGTTGTATTATTCTGATCAGTCCAGCAGCATCAGAGATTAGTGTTGTATTATTCTGATCAGTCCAGCAGCATCAGAGATTAGTGTTGTATTATTCTGATCAGTCCTTCAGCATAAGAGATTAGAGTTGTACTATTCTGATCAGTCCAGCAGCATCAGAGATTATTGTTGTATTATTCTGATCAGTCCAGCAGAATCAAAGATTAGTGTTGTATTATTCTGATCAGTCCTTCAGCATCAGAGATTAGTGTTGTATTATTCTGATCAGTCTTCCAGCATCAGAGATTAGTGTTGTATTATTATGATCAGTCCAGCAGCATCAGAGATTAGTGTTGTATTATTCTGATCAGTCCTTCAGCATCAGAGATTAGTGTTGTATTTTTCTGAACAGTCCTTCAGCATCAGAGATTAGTGTTGTATTATTCTGATCGGTCGAGCAGAGATTAGTGTTGTATTATTCTGATCAGTCCAGCAGCATCAGAGATTAGTGTTCTATTATTCTGATAAATCCTTCAGCATCAGAGATTAGTGTTGTATTATTCTGATCAGTCCTTCAGCATCAGAGATTAGTGTTGTATTTTTCTGAACAGTCCTTCAGCATCAGAGATTAGTGTTGTATTATTCTGATCGGTCGAGCAGAGATTAGTGTTGTATTATTCTGATCAGTCCTTCAGCATCAGAGATTAGTGTTGTATTTTTCTGAACAGTCCTTCAGCATCAGAGATTAGTGTTGTATTA
This sequence comes from Salmo trutta, assembly GCF_901001165.1. NCBI lineage: Eukaryota > Metazoa > Chordata > Actinopteri > Salmoniformes > Salmonidae > Salmo > Salmo trutta. Next base: position 323,721 of record NW_021822710.1, read on the forward strand.
TTCTGATCGGTCGAGCAGAGATTAGTGTTGTATTATTCTGATCAGTCCAGCAGCATCAGAGATTAGTGTTGTATTATTCTGATAAATCCTTCAGCATCAGAGATTAGTGTTGTATTATTCTGATCAGTCCTTCAGCATCAGAGAATAGTGTTGTATTATTCTGATCAGTCCTTCAGCATCAGAGATTAGTGTTGTATTATTCTGATCAGTCCAGCAGCATCAGAGATTAGTGTTGTATTATTCTGATCAGTCCAGCAGCATCAGAGATTAGTGTTGTATTATTCTGATAAAACCTTCAGCATCAGAGATTAGTGTTGTATTATTCTGATCAGTCCTTCAGCATCAGAGATTAGTGTTGTATTATCCTGATCAGTCCTTCAGCATCAGAGATTAGTGTTGTATTATCCTGATCAGTCCTTCAGCATCAGAGATTAGTGGTTGTATTATTCTGATCAGTCCAGCAGCATCAGAGATTAGTGTTGTATTATTCTGATCAGTCCTTCAGCATAAGAGATTAGTGTTGTACTATTCTGATCAGTCCAGCAGCATCAGAGATTATTGTTGTATTATTCTGATCAGTCCAGCAGCATCAGAGATTAGTGTTGTATTATTATAATCAGTCCAGCAGCATCAGAGATTAGTGTTGTATTATTCTGATCAGTCCTTCAGCATCAGAGATTAGTGTTGTATTATTCTGATCAGTCCAGCAGCATCAGAGATTAGTTTTGTATTATTCTGATCAGTCCTTCAGCATCAGAGATTAGTGTTTGTATTATTCTGATCAGTCCTTCAGCATCAGAGATTAGTGTTGTATTATTCTGATCAGTCCAGCAGCATCAGAGATTAGTGTTGTATTATTCTGATCAGTCCTTCAGCATCAGAGATTAGTGTTGTATTATTCTGATCAGTCCAGCAGCATCAGAGATTAGTGTTGTATTATTCTGATCAGTCCAGCATCATCAGAGATTAGTGTTGTATTATTCTGATCAGTCCTTCAGCATAAGAGATTAGTGTTGTACTATTCTGATCAGTCCAGCAGCATCAGAGATTATTGTTGTATTATTCTGATCAGTCCAGCAGAATCATAGATTAGATTAGTGTTGTATTATTCTGATTGTATTATTCTGATTGTATTATTCTTATTTCACTGTAGAGCCTCTAGCCCTGCTCATTATACCTTATCCAACCTCTCAGTTCCTCCACCCACACATGCTATGACATCTTCTGGTTTCAATGATATTTCTAGAGACAATATCTCTCTCATAATCACTAAATGCCTAGGTTTACCTCCTCTGTACTCACATCCCACCATACCTTTGT
>NW_021822711.1:0-87500 GCF_901001165.1 Salmo trutta
GAGTAATAACATGCCACTACTGAAGACATTGGCTGCTAATCTAGGTTGGAGTAATAACATGTTCCACTACTGAAGACATTGGCTCTTAATCTAGTTTGGCTAACCTGTTCCACTACTGAAGACATTGTCTCTTTAATCTAGTTTGGACCGTTTCCACTACTGAGACATGTCTCAATCTGTGTAGTACTAATGTTTCCTCTACTGAAGACATTGTCTCTAATCTAGTGGAGTAATAAACTGTTTCCACTACTGAAGACATTGGCTCTAGTCTAGTGGAGTAATAACCTTTCCATTACTGAAGACATTGTCTCTAATCTAGGTTGGAGTAATAACATGTTCGACTACTGAAGACATTGTCTCTAATCTAGTGGGAGTAATAACATGTTCCACTACTGAAGACATTGTCTCTAATCTAGTGGAGTAATAACATGTTCCACTACTGAAGACATTGGCTCTAATCTAGGTTGGACCTGTTCCACTAATGAAGACCTTGTCTCGAATCTAGTGAGTATAAACATGTTCCACTACTGAAGACATTGGCTCTAATCTAGGTTGGAGTAATAACCTGTTCCACTACTGAAGACATTGGCTCTGATCTAGTTTGGAGTAATAACCTGTTCCACTACTGAAGACATTGTCTCTAATCTAGTGGAATAGTAACATGTTCCACTACTGAAGACATTGGCTCTAATCTAGGTTGGACCTGTTCCACTAATGAAGACATTGGCTCTAATCTAGTGGAGTAATAACATGTTCCACTACTGAAGACATTGTCTCTAATCTAGTGGAGTAATAACATGTTCCACTACTGAAGACATTGGCTCTAATCTAGGTTGGAGTAATAACATGTTCCACTACTGAAGACATTGGCTCTAATCTAGTGGAGTAATAACATGTTCCACTACTGAAGACATTGGCTTTAATCTAGGTTGGAGTAATAACCTGTTCCACTACTGAAGACATTGTCTCTAATCTAGTGGAGTAATAACATGTTCCACTACTTAAGACATTGGCTCTAATCTAGTGGAGTAATAACATGTTCCACTACTGAAGACATTGGCTCTAATCTAGTGGAGTAATAACATCTTCCACTACTGAAGACATTGTCTCTAATCTAGTGGAGTAATAACCTGTTCCACTACTGAAGACATTGTCTCTAATCTAGTGGAGTAATAACATGTTCCACTACTGAAGACATTGTCTCTAATCTAGTGGAGTAATAACATGGTCCACTACTGAAGACATTGGCTCTAATCTAGTGGAGTAATAACCTGTTCCACTACTGAAGACATTGGCTCTAATCTAGGGTGGACCTGTTCCACTACTGAAGACATTGGCTCTAATCTAGTGGAGTAATAACATGTTCCACTACTGAAGACATTGTCTCTAATCTAGTGGAGTAATAACATGTTCCACTACTGAAGACATTGGCTCTAATCTAGGTTGGAGTAATAACATGTTCCACTACTGAAGACATTGGCTCTAATCTAGTGGAGTAATAACATGTTCCACTACTGAAGACATTGGCTCTTATCTAGTTTGGACCTGTTCCACTACTGAAGACATTGTCTCTAATCTAGTGGAGTAATAACATGTTCCTCTACTGAAGACATTGTCTCTAATCTAGTGGAGTAATAAACTGTTCCACTACTGAAGACATTGGCTCTAATCTAGTGGAGTAATAACATGTTCCACTACTGAAGACATTGGCTTTAATCTAGGTTGGAGTAATAACCTGTTCCACTACTGAAGACATTGTCTCTAATCTAGTGGAGTAATAACATGTTCCACTACTTAAGACATTGGCTCTAATCTAGTGGAGTAATAACATGTTCCACTACTGAAGACATTGGCTCTAATCTAGTGGAGTAATAACATCTTCCACTACTGAAGACATTGTCTCTAATCTAGTGGAGTAATAACCTGTTCCACTACTGAAGACATTGTCTCTAATCTAGTGGAGTAATAACATCTTCCACTACTGAAGACATTGTCTCTAATCTAGTGGAGTAATAACCTGTTCCACTACTGAAGACATTTGCTCTAATCTAGGTTGGAGTAATAACCTGTTCCACTACTGAAGACATTGGCTCTAATCTAGGGTGGACCTGTTCCACTACTGAAGACATTGGCTCTAATCTAGTGGAGTAACAACATGTTCCACTACTGAAGACATTGTCTCTAATCTAGTGGAGTAATAACATGTTCCACTACTGAAGACATTGGCTCTAATCTAGGTTGGAGTAATAACATGTTCCACTACTGAAGACATTGGCTCTAATCTAGTGGAGTAATAACATGTTCCACTACTGAAGACATTGGCTCTTATCTAGTTTGGACCTGTTCCACTACTGAAGACATTGTCTCTAATCTAGTGGAGTAATAACATGTTCCTCTACTGAAGACATTGTCTCTAATCTAGTGGAGTAATAAACTGTTCCACTACTGAAGACATTGGCTCTAATCTAGTGGAGTAATAACCTGTTCCATTACTGAAGACATTGTCTCTAATCTAGGTTGGAGTAATAACATGTTCGACTACTGAAGACATTGTCTCTAATCTAGTGGAGTAATAACATGTTCCACTACTGAAGACATTGTCTCTAATCTAGTGGAGTAATAACATGTTCCACTACTGAAGACATTGGCTCTAATCTAGGTTGGACCTGTTCCACTAATGAAGACATTGTCTCGAATCTAGTGGAGTAATAACATGTTCCACTACTGAAGACATTGGCTCTAATCTAGGTTGGAGTAATAACCTGTTCCACTACTGAAGACATTGGCTCTGATCTAGTTTGGAGTAATAACCTGTTCCACTACTGAAGACATTGTCTCTAATCTAGTGGAATAATAACATGTTCCACTACTGAAGACATTGGCTCTAATCTAGGTTGGACCTGTTCCACTAATGAAGACATTGGCTCTAATCTAGTGGAGTAACAACATGTTCCACTACTGAAGACATTGTCTCTAATCTAGGTTGGAGTAATAACATGTTCCACTACTGAAGACATTGGCTCTAATCTAGGTTGGAGTAATAACATGTTCCACTACTGAAGACATTGGCTCTAATCTAGTGGAGTAATAACATGTTCCACTACTGAAGACATTGGCTTTAATCTAGGTTGGAGTAATAACCTGTTCCACTACTGAAGACATTGTCTCTAATCTAGTGGAGTAATAACATGTTCCACTACTTAAGACATTGGCTCTAATCTAGTGGAGTAATAACATGTTCCACTACTGAAGACATTGGCTCTAATCTAGTGGAGTAATAACATCTTCCACTACTGAAGACATTGTCTCTAATCTAGTGGAGTAATAACCTGTTCCACTACTGAAGACATGTCTCTAATCTAGTGGAGTAATAACATGTTCCACTACTGAAGACATTGTCTCTAATCTAGTGGAGTAATAACATGGTCCACTACTGAAGACATTGGCTCTAATCTAGTGGAGTAATAACCTGTTCCACTACTGAAGACATTTGCTCTAATCTAGGTTGGAGTAATAACCTGTTCCACTACTGAAGACATTGGCTCTAATCTAGGGTGGACCTGTTCCACTACTGAAGACATTGGCTCTAATCTAGTGGAGTAACAACATGTTCCACTACTGAAGACATTGTCTCTAATCTAGTGGAGTAATAACATGTTCCACTACTGAAGACATTGGCTCTAATCTAGGTTGGAGTAATAACATGTTCCACTACTGAAGACATTGGCTCTAATCTAGTGGAGTAATAACATGTTCCACTACTGAAGACATTGGCTCTTATCTAGTTTGGACCTGTTCCACTACTGAAGACATTGTCTCTAATCTAGTGGAGTAATAACATGTTCCTCTACTGAAGACATTGTCTCTAATCTAGTGGAGTAATAAACTGTTCCACTACTGAAGACATTGGCTCTGATCTAGTTTGGAGTAATAACCTGTTCCACTACTGAAGACATTGTCTCTAATCTAGTGGAATAGTAACATGTTCCACTACTGAAGACATTGGCTCTAATCTAGGTTGGACCTGTTCCACTAATGAAGACATTGGCTCTAATCTAGTGGAGTAACAACATGTTCCACTACTGAAGACATTGTCTCTAATCTAGTGGAGTAATAACATGTTCCACTACTGAAGACATTGGCTCTAATCTAGGTTGGAGTAATAACATGTTCCACTACTGAAGACATTGGCTCTAATCTAGTGGAGTAATAACATGTTCCACTACTGAAGACATTGGCTTTAATCTAGGTTGGAGTAATAACCTGTTCCACTACTGAAGACATTGTCTCTAATCTAGTGGAGTAATAACATGTTCCACTACTTAAGACATTGGCTCTAATCTAGTGGAGTAATAACATGTTCCACTACTGAAGACATTGGCTCTAATCTAGTGGAGTAATAACATCTTCCACTACTGAAGACATTGTCTCTAATCTAGTGGAGTAATAACCTGTTCCACTACTGAAGACATTGTCTCTAATCTAGTGGAGTAATAACATGTTCCACTACTGAAGACATTGTCTCTAATCTAGTGGAGTAATAACATGGTCCACTACTGAAGACATTGGCTCTAATCTAGTGGAGTAATAACCTGTTCCACTACTGAAGACATTGGCTCTAATCTAGGGTGGACCTGTTCCACTACTGAAGACATTGGCTCTAATCTAGTGGAGTAACAACATGTTCCACTACTGAAGACATTGTCTCTAATCTAGTGGAGTAATAACATGTTCCACTACTGAAGACATTGGCTCTAATCTAGGTTGGAGTAATAACATGTTCCACTACTGAAGACATTGTCTCTAATCTAGTGGAGTAATAACCTGTTCCACTACTGAAGACATTGTCTCTAATCTAGTGGAGTAATAACATCTTCCACTACTGAAGACATTGTCTCTAATCTAGTGGAGTAATAACCTGTTCCACTACTGAAGACATTTGCTCTAATCTAGGTTGGAGTAATAACCTGTTCCACTACTGAAGACATTGGCTCTAATCTAGGGTGGACCTGTTCCACTACTGAAGACATTGGCTCTAATCTAGTGGAGTAACAACATGTTCCACTACTGAAGACATTGTCTCTAATCTAGTGGAGTAATAACATGTTCCACTACTGAAGACATTGGCTCTAATCTAGGTTGGAGTAATAACATGTTCCACTACTGAAGACATTGGCTCTAATCTAGTGGAGTAATAACATGTTCCACTACTGAAGACATTGGCTCTTATCTAGTTTGGACCTGTTCCACTACTGAAGACATTGTCTCTAATCTAGTGGAGTAATAACATGTTCCTCTACTGAAGACATTGTCTCTAATCTAGTGGAGTAATAAACTGTTCCACTACTGAAGACATTGGCTCTAGTCTAGTGGAGTAATAACCTGTTCCATTACTGAAGACATTGTCTCTAATCTAGGTTGGAGTAATAACATGTTCGACTACTGAAGACATTGTCTCTAATCTAGTGGAGTAATAACATGTTCCACTACTGAAGACATTGTCTCTAATCTAGTGGAGTAATAACATGTTCCACTACTGAAGACATTCGCTCTAATCTAGGTTGGACCTGTTCCACTAATGAAGACATTGTCTCGAATCTAGTGGAGTAATAACATGTTCCACTACTGAAGACATTGGCTCTAATCTAGGTTGGAGTAATAACCTGTTCCACTACTGAAGACATTGGCTCTGATCTAGTTTGGAGTAATAACCTGTTCCACTACTGAAGACATTGTCTCTAATCTAGTGGAATAGTAACATGTTCCACTACTGAAGACATTGGCTCTAATCTAGGTTGGACCTGTTCCACTAATGAAGACATTGGCTCTAATCTAGTGGAGTAACAACATGTTCCACTACTGAAGACATTGTCTCTAATCTAGTGGAGTAATAACATGTTCCACTACTGAAGACATTGGCTCTAATCTAGGTTGGAGTAATAACATGTTCCACTACTGAAGACATTGGCTCTAATCTAGTGGAGTAATAACATGTTCCACTACTGAAGACATTGGCTTTAATCTAGGTTGGAGTAATAACCTGTTCCACTACTGAAGACATTGTCTCTAATCTAGTGGAGTAATAACATGTTCCACTACTTAAGACATTGGCTCTAATCTAGTGGAGTAATAACATGTTCCACTACTGAAGACATTGGCTCTAATCTAGTGGAGTAATAACATCTTCCACTACTGAAGACATTGTCTCTAATCTAGTGGAGTAATAACCTGTTCCACTACTGAAGACATTGTCTCTAATCTAGTGGAGTAATAACATGTTCCACTACTGAAGACATTGTCTCTAATCTAGTGGAGTAATAACATGGTCCACTACTGAAGACATTGGCTCTAATCTAGTGGAGTAATAACCTGTTCCACTACTGAAGACATTGGCTCTAATCTAGGGTGGACCTGTTCCACTACTGAAGACATTGGCTCTAATCTAGTGGAGTAACAACATGTTCCACTACTGAAGACATTGTCTCTAATCTAGTGGAGTAATAACATGTTCCACTACTGAAGACATTGGCTCTAATCTAGGTTGGAGTAATAACATGTTCCACTACTGAAGACATTGGCTCTAATCTAGTGGAGTAATAACATGTTCCACTACTGAAGACATTGGCTCTTATCTAGTTTGGACCTGTTCCACTACTGAAGACATTGTCTCTAATCTAGTGGAGTAATAACATGTTCCTCTACTGAAGACATTGTCTCTAATCTAGTGGAGTAATAAACTGTTCCACTACTGAAGACATTGGCTCTAATCTAGTGGAGTAATAACATGTTCCACTACTGAAGACATTGGCTTTAATCTAGGTTGGAGTAATAACCTGTTCCACTACTGAAGACATTGTCTCTAATCTAGTGGAGTAATAACATGTTCCACTACTTAAGACATTGGCTCTAATCTAGTGGAGTAATAACATGTTCCACTACTGAAGACATTGGCTCTAATCTAGTGGAGTAATAACATCTTCCACTACTGAAGACATTGTCTCTAATCTAGTGGAGTAATAACCTGTTCCACTACTGAAGACATTGTCTCTAATCTAGTGGAGTAATAACATCTTCCACTACTGAAGACATTGTCTCTAATCTAGTGGAGTAATAACCTGTTCCACTACTGAAGACATTTGCTCTAATCTAGGTTGGAGTAATAACCTGTTCCACTACTGAAGACATTGGCTCTAATCTAGGGTGGACCTGTTCCACTACTGAAGACATTGGCTCTAATCTAGTGGAGTAACAACATGTTCCACTACTGAAGACATTGTCTCTAATCTAGTGGAGTAATAACATGTTCCACTACTGAAGACATTGGCTCTAATCTAGGTTGGAGTAATAACATGTTCCACTACTGAAGACATTGGCTCTAATCTAGTGGAGTAATAACATGTTCCACTACTGAAGACATTGGCTCTTATCTAGTTTGGACCTGTTCCACTACTGAAGACATTGTCTCTAATCTAGTGGAGTAATAACATGTTCCTCTACTGAAGACATTGTCTCTAATCTAGTGGAGTAATAAACTGTTCCACTACTGAAGACATTGGCTCTAATCTAGTGGAGTAATAACCTGTTCCATTACTGAAGACATTGTCTCTAATCTAGGTTGGAGTAATAACATGTTCGACTACTGAAGACATTGTCTCTAATCTAGTGGAGTAATAACATGTTCCACTACTGAAGACATTGTCTCTAATCTAGTGGAGTAATAACATGTTCCACTACTGAAGACATTGGCTCTAATCTAGGTTGGACCTGTTCCACTAATGAAGACATTGTCTCGAATCTAGTGGAGTAATAACATGTTCCACTACTGAAGACATTGGCTCTAATCTAGGTTGGAGTAATAACCTGTTCCACTACTGAAGACATTGGCTCTGATCTAGTTTGGAGTAATAACCTGTTCCACTACTGAAGACATTGTCTCTAATCTAGTGGAGTAATAACATGTTCCACTACTGAAGACATTGGCTCTAATCTAGGTTGGACCTGTTCCACTAATGAAGACATTGGCTCTAATCTAGTGGAGTAATAACATGTTCCACTACTGAAGACATTGTCTCTAATCTAGTGGAGTAATAACATGTTCCACTACTGAAGACATTGGCTCTAATCTAGGTTGGAGTAATAACATGTTCCACTACTGAAGACATTGGCTCTAATCTAGTGGAGTAATAACATGTTCCACTACTGAAGACATTGGCTCTAATCTAGGTTGGAGTAATAACCTGTTCCACTACTGAAGACATTGTCTCTAATCTAGTGGAGTAATAACATGTTCCACTACTGAAGACATTGGCTCTAATCTAGTGGAGTAATAACATGTTCCACTACTGAAGACATTGGCTCTAATCTAGTGGAGTAATAACATCTTCCACTACTGAAGACATTGTCTCTAATCTAGTGGAGTAATAACCTGTTCCACTACTGAAGACATGTCTCTAATCTAGTGGAGTAATAACATGTTCCACTACTGAAGACATTGTCTCTAATCTAGTGGAGTAATAACATGGTCCACTACTGAAGACATTGGCTCTAATCTAGTGGAGTAATAACCTGTTCCACTACTGAAGACATTTGCTCTAATCTAGGTTGGAGTAATAACCTGTTCCACTACTGAAGACATTGGCTCTAATCTAGTGTGGACCTGTTCCACTACTGAAGACATTGGCTCTAATCTAGTGGAGTAATAACATGTTCCACTACTGAAGACATTGTCTCTAATCTAGTGGAGTAATAACATGTTCCACTACTGAAGACATTGGCTCTAATCTAGGTTGGAGTAATAACATGTTCCACTACTGAAGACATTGGCTCTAATCTAGTGGAGTAATAACATGTTCCACTACTGAAGACATTGGCTCTTATCTAGTTTGGACCTGTTCCACTACTGAAGACATTGTCTCTAATCTAGTGGAGTAATAACATGTTCCTCTACTGAAGACATTGTCTCTAATCTAGTGGAGTAATAAACTGTTCCACTACTGAAGACATTGGCTCTAATCTAGTGGAGTAATAACCTGTTCCATTACTGAAGACATTGTCTCTAATCTAGGTTGGAGTAATAACATGTTCGACTACTGAAGACATTGTCTCTAATCTAGTGGAGTAATAACATGTTCCACTACTGAAGACATTGTCTCTAATCTAGTGGAGTAATAACATGTTCCACTACTGAAGACATTGGCTCTAATCTAGGTTGGACCTGTTCCACTAATGAAGACATTGTCTCGAATCTAGTGGAGTAATAACATGTTCCACTACTGAAGACATTGGCTCTAATCTAGGTTGGAGAAATAACCTGTTCCACTACTGAAGACATTGGCTCTGATCTAGTTTGGAGTAATAACCTGTTCCACTACTGAAGACATTGTCTCTAATCTAGTGGAGTAATAACATGTTCCACTACTGAAGACATTGGCTCTAATCTAGGTTGGACCTGTTCCACTAATGAAGACATTGGCTCTAATCTAGTGGAGTAACAACATGTTCCACTACTGAAGACATTGTCTCTAATCTAGTGGAGTAATAACATGTTCCACTACTGAAGACATTGGCTCTAATCTAGGTTGGAGTAATAACATGTTCCACTACTGAAGACATTGGCTCTAATCTAGTGGAGTAATAACATGTTCCACTACTGAAGACATTGGCTCTTATCTAGTTTGGACCTGTTCCACTACTGAAGACATTGTCTCTAATCTGGTGGAGTAATAACATGTTCCTCTACTGAAGACATTCTCTCTAATCTAGTGGAGTAATAAACTGTTCCACTACTGAAGACATTGGCTCTAGTCTAGTGGAGTAATAACCTGTTCCATTACTGAAGACATTGTCTCTAATCTAGGTTGGAGTAATAACATGTTCGACTACTGAAGACATTGTCTCTAATCTAGTGGAGTAATAACATGTTTCACTACTGAAGACATTGTCTCTAATCTAGTGGAGTAATAACATGTTCCACTACTGAAGACATTGGCTCTAATCTAGGTTGGACCTGTTCCACTAATGAAGACATTGTCTCGAATCTAGTGGAGTAATAACATGTTCCACTACTGAAGACATTGGCTCTAATCTAGGTTGGAGTAATAACCTGTTCCACTACTGAAGACATTGGCTCTGATCTAGTTTGGAGTAATAACCTGTTCCACTACTGAAGACATTGTCTCTAATCTAGTGGAATAATAACATGTTCCACTACTGAAGACATTGGCTCTAATCTAGGTTGGACCTGTTCCACTAATGAAGACATTGGCTCTAATCTAGTGGAGTAACAACATGTTCCACTACTGAAGACATTGTCTCTAATCTAGTGGAGTAATAACATGTTCCACTACTGAAGACATTGGCTCTAATCTAGGTTGGAGTAATAACATGTTCCACTACTGAAGACATTGGCTCTAATCTAGTGGAGTAATAACATGTTCCACTACTGAAGACATTGGCTTTAATCTAGGTTGGAGTAATAACCTGTTCCACTACTGAAGACATTGTCTCTAATCTAGTGGAGTAATAACATGTTCCACTACTTAAGACATTGTCTCTAATCTAGTGGAGTAATAACATGTTCCTCTACTGAAGACATTGTCTCTAATCTAGTGGAGTAATAAACTGTTCCACTACTGAAGACATTGGCTCTAGTCTAGTGGAGTAATAACCTGTTCCATTACTGAAGACATTGTCTCTAATCTAGGTTGGAGTAATAACATGTTCGACTACTGAAGACATTGTCTCTAATCTAGTGGAGTAATAACATGTTCCACTACTGAAGACATTGTCTCTAATCTAGTGGAGTAATAACATGTTCCACTACTGAAGACATTGGCTCTAATCTAGGTTGGACCTGTTCCACTAATGAAGACATTGTCTCGAATCTAGTGGAGTAATAACATGTTCCACTACTGAAGACATTGGCTCTAATCTAGGTTGGAGTAATAACCTGTTCCACTACTGAAGACATTGGCTCTGATCTAGTTTGGAGTAATAACCTGTTCCACTACTGAAGACATTGTCTCTAATCTAGTGGAATAATAACATGTTCCACTACTGAAGACATTGGCTCTAATCTAGGTTGGACCTGTTCCACTAATGAAGACATTGGCTCTAATCTAGTGGAGTAACAACATGTTCCACTACTGAAGACATTGTCTCTAATCTAGTGGAGTAATAACATGTTCCACTACTGAAGACATTGGCTCTAATCTAGGTTGGAGTAATAACATGTTCCACTACTGAAGACATTGGCTCTAATCTAGTGGAGTAATAACATGTTCCACTACTGAAGACATTGGCTCTAATCTAGGTTGGAGTAATAACCTGTTCCACTACTGAAGACATTGTCTCTAATCTAGTGGAGTAATAACATGTTCCACTACTTAAGACATTGGCTCTAATCTAGTGGAGTAATAACATGTTCCACTACTGAAGACATTGGCTCTAATCTAGTGGAGTAATAACATCTTCCACTACTGAAGACATTGTCTCTAATCTAGTGGAGTAATAACCTGTTCCACTACTGAAGACATGTCTCTAATCTAGTGGAGTAATAACATGTTCCACTACTGAAGACATTGTCTCTAATCTAGTGGAGTAATAACATGGTCCACTACTGAAGACATTGGCTCTAATCTAGTGGAGTAATAACCTGTTCCACTACTGAAGACATTTGCTCTAATCTAGGTTGGAGTAATAACCTGTTCCACTACTGAAGACATTGGCTCTAATCTAGTGTGGACCTGTTCCACTACTGAAGACATTGGCTCTAATCTAGTGGAGTAATAACATGTTCCACTACTGAAGACATTGTCTCTAATCTAGTGGAGTAATAACATGTTCCACTACTGAAGACATTGGCTCTAATCTAGGTTGGAGTAATAACATGTTCCACTACTGAAGACATTGGCTCTAATCTAGTGGAGTAATAACATGTTCCACTACTGAAGACATTGGCTCTAATCTAGGTTGGACCTGTTCCACTACTGAAGACATTGTCTCTAATCTAGTGGAGTAATAACATGTTCCTCTACTGAAGACATTGTCTCTAATCTAGTGGAGTAATAAACTGTTCCACTACTGAAGACATTGGCTCTAATCTAGTGGAGTAATAACCTGTTCCATTACTGAAGACATTGTCTCTAATCTAGGTTGGAGTAATAACATGTTCCACTACTGAAGACATTGTCTCTAATCTAGTGGAGTAATAACATGTTCCACTACTGAAGACATTGTCTCTAATCTAGTGGAGTAATAACATGTTCCACTACTGAAGACATTGGCTCTAATCTAGGTTGGACCTGTTCCACTAATGAAGACATTGTCTCGAATCTAGTGGAGTAATAACATGTTCCACTACTGAAGACATTGGCTCTAATCTAGGTTGGAGAAATAACCTGTTCCACTACTGAAGACATTGGCTCTGATCTAGTTTGGAGTAATAACCTGTTCCACTACTGAAGACATTGTCTCTAATCTAGTGGAGTAATAACATGTTCCACTACTGAAGACATTGGCTCTAATCTAGGTTGGACCTGTTCCACTAATGAAGACATTGGCTCTAATCTAGTGGAGTAACAACATGTTCCACTACTGAAGACATTGTCTCTAATCTAGTGGAGTAATAACATGTTCCACTACTGAAGACATTGGCTCTAATCTAGGTTGGAGTAATAACATGTTCCACTACTGAAGACATTGGCTCTAATCTAGTGGAGTAATAACATGTTCCACTACTGAAGACATTGGCTCTTATCTAGTTTGGACCTGTTCCACTACTGAAGACATTGTCTCTAATCTGGTGGAGTAATAACATGTTCCTCTACTGAAGACATTCTCTCTAATCTAGTGGAGTAATAAACTGTTCCACTACTGAAGACATTGGCTCTAGTCTAGTGGAGTAATAACCTGTTCCATTACTGAAGACATTGTCTCTAATCTAGGTTGGAGTAATAACATGTTCGACTACTGAAGACATTGTCTCTAATCTAGTGGAGTAATAACATGTTCCACTACTGAAGACATTGTCTCTAATCTAGTGGAGTAATAACATGTTCCACTACTGAAGACATTGGCTCTAATCTAGGTTGGACCTGTTCCACTAATGAAGACATTGTCTCGAATCTAGTGGAGTAATAACATGTTCCACTACTGAAGACATTGGCTCTAATCTAGGTTGGAGTAATAACCTGTTCCACTACTGAAGACATTGGCTCTGATCTAGTTTGGAGTAATAACCTGTTCCACTACTGAAGACATTGTCTCTAATCTAGTGGAGTAATAACATGTTCCACTACTGAAGACATTGGCTCTAATCTAGGTTGGACCTGTTCCACTAATGAAGACATTGGCTCTAATCTAGTGGAGTAACAACATGTTCCACTACTGAAGACATTGTCTCTAATCTAGTGGAGTAATAACATGTTCCACTACTGAAGACATTGGCTCTAATCTAGGTTGGAGTAATAACATGTTCCACTACTGAAGACATTGGCTCTAATCTAGTGGAGTAATAACATGTTCCACTACTGAAGACATTGGCTTTAATCTAGGTTGGAGTAATAACCTGTTCCACTACTGAAGACATTGTCTCTAATCTAGTGGAGTAATAACATGTTCCACTACTTAAGACATTGGCTCTAATCTAGTGGAGTAATAACATGTTCCACTACTGAAGACATTGGCTCTAATCTAGTGGAGTAATAACATCTTCCACTACTGAAGACATTGTCTCTAATCTAGTGGAGTAATAACCTGTTCCACTACTGAAGACATTGTCTCTAATCTAGTGGAGTAATAACATGTTCCACTACTGAAGACATTGTCTCTAATCTAGTGGAGTAATAACATGGTCCACTACTGAAGACATTGGCTCTAATCTAGTGGAGTAATAACCTGTTCCACTACTGAAGACATTTGCTCTAATCTAGGTTGGAGTAATAACCTGTTCCACTACTGAAGACATTGGCTCTAATCTAGGGTGGACCTGTTCCACTACTGAAGACATTGGCTCTAATCTAGTGGAGTAATAACATGTTCCACTACTGAAGACATTGTCTCTAATCTAGTGGAGTAATAACATGTTCCACTACTGAAGACATTGGCTCTAATCTAGGTTGGAGTAATAACATGTTCCACTACTGAAGACATTGGCTCTAATCTAGTGGAGTAATAACATGTTCCACTACTGAAGACATTGGCTCTAATCTAGGTTGGACCTGTTCCACTACTGAAGACATTGTCTCTAATCTAGTGGAGTAATAACATGTTCCTCTACTGAAGACATTGTCTCTAATCTAGTGGAGTAATAAACTGTTCCACTACTGAAGACATTGGCTCTAATCTAGTGGAGTAATAACCTGTTCCATTACTGAAGACATTGTCTCTAATCTAGGTTGGAGTAATAACATGTTCGACTACTGAAGACATTGTCTCTAATCTAGTGGAGTAATAACATGTTCCACTACTGAAGACATTGTCTCTAATCTAGTGGAGTAATAACATGTTCCACTACTGAAGACATTGGCTCTAATCTAGGTTGGACCTGTTCCACTAATGAAGACATTGTCTCGAATCTAGTGGAGTAATAACATGTTCCACTACTGAAGACATTGGCTCTAATCTAGGTTGGAGAAATAACCTGTTCCACTACTGAAGACATTGGCTCTGATCTAGTTTGGAGTAATAACCTGTTCCACTACTGAAGACATTGTCTCTAATCTAGTGGAGTAATAACATGTTCCACTACTGAAGACATTGGCTCTAATCTAGGTTGGACCTGTTCCACTAATGAAGACATTGGCTCTAATCTAGTGGAGTAACAACATGTTCCACTACTGAAGACATTGTCTCTAATCTAGTGGAGTAATAACATGTTCCACTACTGAAGACATTGGCTCTAATCTAGGTTGGAGTAATAACATGTTCCACTACTGAAGACATTGGCTCTAATCTAGTGGAGTAATAACATGTTCCACTACTGAAGACATTGGCTCTTATCTAGTTTGGACCTGTTCCACTACTGAAGACATTGTCTCTAATCTGGTGGAGTAATAACATGTTCCTCTACTGAAGACATTCTCTCTAATCTAGTGGAGTAATAAACTGTTCCACTACTGAAGACATTGGCTCTAATCTAGTGGAGTAATAACCTGTTCCATTACTGAAGACATTGTCTCTAATCTAGGTTGGAGTAATAACATGTTCGACTACTGAAGACATTGTCTCTAATCTAGTGGAGTAATAACATGTTCCACTACTGAAGACATTGTCTCTAATCTAGTGGAGTAATAACCTGTTCCACTACTGAAGACATTGGCTCTAATCTAGTGGAGTAATAACCTGTTCCACTACTGAAGACATTGGCTCTAATCTAGTGGAGTAATAACATGTTCCACTACTGAAGACATTGTCTCTAATCTAGGTTGGACCTGTTCCACTAATGAAGACATTGTCTCGAATCTAGTGGAGTAATAACATGTTCCACTACTGAAGACATTGGCTCTAATCTAGGTTGGAGTAATAACCTGTTCCACTACTGAAGACATTGGCTCTGATCTAGTTTGGAGTAATAACCTGTTCCACTACTGAAGACATTGTCTCTAATCTAGTGGAGTAATAACATGTTCCACTACTGAAGACATTGGCTCTAATCTAGGTTGGACCTGTTCCACTAATGAAGACATTGGCTCTAATCTAGGTTGGAGTAATAACATGTTCCACTACTGAAGACATTGGCTCTAATCTAGGTTGGAGTAATAACATGTTCCACTGCTGAAGACATTGGCTCTAATCTAGTGGAGTAATAGCATGTTCCACTACTGAAGACATTGGCTCTAATCTAGGTTGGAGTAATAACATGTTCCACTACTGAAGACATTGGCTCTAATCTAGTGGAGTAATAACATGTTCCACTACTGAAGACATTGTCTCTAATCTAGAGGAGTAATAACATGTTCCACTACTGAAGACATTGTCTCTAATCTAGTGGAGTAATAACATGTTCCACTACTGAAGACATTGTCTCTAATCTAGTGGAGTAATAACATGTTCCACTACTGAAGACATTGTCTCTAATCTAGTGGAGTAATAACCTGTTCCACTACTGAAGACATTCTCTCTAATCAATTGGAGTAATAACATGTTCCACTACTGAAGACATTGGCTCCTATCTAGTGGAGTAATAACATGTTCCACTACTGAAGACATTGTCTCTAATCTAGAGGAGAAATAACATGTTCCACTACTGAAGACATTGTCTCTAATCTAGTGGAGTAATAACATGTTCCACTACTGAAGACATTGTCACTAATCTAGTGGAGTAATAACATGTTCCACTACTGAAGACATTGTCTCTAATCTAGTGGAGTATTAACCTGTTCCACTACTGAAGACATTGGTTCTAATCTAGGTTGGAGTAATAACATGTTCCACTACTGAAGACATTGTCTCTATTCTAGTGGAGTAATAACATGTTCCACTACTGAAGACATTGTCTCTAATCTAGTGGAGTAATAACATGTTCTACTACTGAAGACATTTGCTCTAATCTAGTGGAGTAATAACCTGTTCCACTACTGAAGACATTGTCTCTAATCTAGATTGGAGTAATAACCTGTTCCACTACTGAAGACATTGGCTCTAATCTAGGTTGGAGTAATAACATGTTCCACTACTGTAGACATTGGCTCTAATCTAGGTTGGACCTGTTCCACTACTGAAGACATTGTCTCTAATCTAGTGGAGTAATAACATGTTCCACTACTGAAGACATTGTCTCTAATCTAGGTTGGAGTAATAACATGTTCCACTACTGAAGACATTGTCTCTAATCTAGGTTGGAGTAATAACATGTTCCACTACTGAAGACATTGTCTCTAATCTAGTGGAGTAATAACGTGTTCCACTACTGAAGACATTGGCTCTAATCTATGTTGGACTTGTTCCACTACTGAAGACATTGTCTCTAATCTAGTGGAGTAATAACATGTTCCTCTACTGAAGACATTGTCTCTAATCTAGTGGAGTAATAACATGTTCCACTACTGAAGACATTGGCTCTAATCTAGTGGAGTAATAACATGTTCCACTACTGAAGACATTGTCTCTAATCTAGAGGAGAAATAACATGTTCCACTACTGAAGACATTGTCTCTATTCTAGTGGAGTAATAACATGTTCCTCTACTGAAGACATTGTCTCTAATCTAGTGGAGTAATAACCTGTTCCACTACTGAAGACATTGGCTCTAATCTAGTGGAGTAATAACCTGTTCCATCACTGAAGACATTGTCTCTAATCTAGGTTGGAGTAATAACATGTTCGACTACTGAAGACATTGTCTCTAATCTAGTGGAGTAATAACATGTTCCACTACTGAAGACATTGGCTCTAATCTAGGTTGGACCTGTTCCACTAATGAAGACATTGTCTCGAATCTAGTGGAGTAATAACATGTTCCACTACTGAAGACATTGGCTCTAATCTAGGTTGGAGAAATAACCTGTTCCACTACTGAAGACATTGGCTCTGATCTAGTTTGGAGTAATAACCTGTTCCACTACTGAAGACATTGTCTCTAATCTAGTGGAGTAATAACATGTTCCACTACTGAAGACATTGGCTCTAATCTAGGTTGGACCTGTTCCACTAATGAAGACATTGGCTCTAATCTAGTGGAGTAATAACATGTTCCACTACTGAAGACATTGTCTCTAATCTAGTGGAGTAATAACATGTTCCACTACTGAAGACATTGGCTCTAATCTAGGTTGGAGTAATAACATGTTCCACTACTGAAGACATTGGCTCTAATCTAGTGGAGTAATAACATGTTCCACTACTGAAGACATTGGCTCTTATCTAGTTTGGACCTGTTCCACTACTGAAGACATTGTCTCTAATCTGGTGGAGTAATAACATGTTCCTCTACTGAAGACATTCTCTCTAATCTAGTGGAGTAATAAACTGTTCCACTACTGAAGACATTGGCTCTAATCTAGTGGAGTAATAACCTGTTCCATTACTGAAGACATTGTCTCTAATCTAGGTTGGAGTAATAACATGTTCGACTACTGAAGACATTGTCTCTAATCTAGTGGAGTAATAACATGTTCCACTACTGAAGACATTGTCTCTAATCTAGTGGAGTAATAACCTGTTCCACTACTGAAGACATTGGCTCTAATCTAGTGGAGTAATAACCTGTTCCACTACTGAAGACATTGGCTCTAATCTAGTGGAGTAATAACATGTTCCACTACTGAAGACATTGTCTCTAATCTAGGTTGGACCTGTTCCACTAATGAAGACATTGTCTCGAATCTAGTGGAGTAATAACATGTTCCACTACTGAAGACATTGGCTCTAATCTAGGTTGGAGTAATAACCTGTTCCACTACTGAAGACATTGGCTCTGATCTAGTTTGGAGTAATAACCTGTTCCACTACTGAAGACATTGTCTCTAATCTAGTGGAGTAATAACATGTTCCACTACTGAAGACATTGGCTCTAATCTAGGTTGGACCTGTTCCACTAATGAAGACATTGGCTCTAATCTAGTGGAGTAATAAAATGTTCCACTACTGAAGACATTGTCTCTAATCTAGTGGAGTAATAACATGTTCCACTACTGAAGACATTGGCTCTAATCTAGGTTGGAGTAATAACCTGTTCCACTACTGAAGACATTGGCTCTAATCTAGGTTGGAGTAATAACCTGTTCCACTACTGAAGACATTGGCTCTAATCTAGGTTGGACCTGTTCCACTACTGAAGATATTGTCTCTAATCTAGTGGAGTAATAACATCTTCCACTACTGAAGACATTGTCTCTAATCTAGTGGAGTAATAACCTGTTCCACTACTGAAGACATTGTCTCTAATCTAGTGGAGTAATAACATGTTCCACTACTGAAGACATTGTCTCTAATCTAGTGGAGTAATAACATGTTCCACTACTGAAGACATTGTCTCTAATCTAGTGGAGTAATAACATGTTCCACTACTGAAGACATTGTCTCTAATCTAGTGGAGTAATAACATGTTCCACTACTGAAGACATTGGCTCTAATCTACGTTGGAGTAATAACATGTTCCACTACTGAAGATTGGCTCTAATCTAGTGGAGTAATAACATGTTCCACTACTGAAGACATTGGCTCAAATCTGGTGGAGTAATAACTTGTTCCACTACTAAATACATTGTCTCTAATCTAGGTTGGAGTACTAACCTGTTCCACTACTGAAGACATTGTCTCTTATCTAGGTTGGAGTAATAACATGTTCCACTACTGTAGACATTGGCTCTAATCTAGGTTGGACCTGTTCCACTACTGAAGACATTGTCTCTAATCTAGTGGAGTAATAACATGTTCCACTACTGAAGACATTGTCTCTAATCTAGGTTGGAGTAATAACATGTTCCACTACTGAAGACATTGTCTCTAATCTAGGTTGGAGTAATAACATGTTCCACTACTGAAGACATTGGCTCTAATCTAGTGGAGTAATAATGTGTTCCACTACTGAAGACATTGGCTCTAATCTAGGTTGGACCTGTTCCACTACTGAAGACATTGTCTCTAATCTAGTGGAGTAATAACATGTTCCACTACTGAAGACATTGGCTCTAATCTAGTGGAGTAATAACCTGTTCCACTACTGAAGACATTGGCTCTAATCTAGTGGAGTAATAACCTGTTCCATTACTGAAGACATTGTCTCTAATCTAGTGGAGTAATAACATGTTCCACTACTGAAGACATTGTCTCTAATCTAGTGGAGTAATAACATGTTCCACTACTGAAGACATTGTCTCTAATCTAGTGGAGTAATAACGTGTTCCACTACTGAAGACATTGGCTCTAATCTAGTGGAGTAATAACCTGTTCCACTGCTGAAGACATTGGCTCTAATCTAGTGGAGTAATAACATGTTCCACTACTGAAGACATTGGCTCTAATCTAGGTTGGAGTAATAACCTGTTCCACTACTGAAGACATTGGCTCTAATCTAGGTTGTGCTTTTAGATTGAGAGAGAATTAACAACTAAGCAATATTTTTTCACTTCTCAAACCCCAAACCCCAGCCTGGTCTGTTTGGTCTGTATCGTAATCATTCCTGGAAGTCTCTCTATGTTGCGCCTCTTGGTTTAAAATCCCTGTATCAGTCTGGTATTTCTACAGTAAGTCAAACAATTTTATTATATTTAAGTCTTCTGTGATGTATATAGAGTGTAATATATATATATAATATATATATATATATATTATATATAATATAATATCGCTCAGGGTGACCCTGATTTAACCCTGCAGTTATCAGGAATCAAGGTAAGACACAGACGCAGACTGTTGAAGTAACAATGTTTACTGTAGCAACAGGGGCAGGCAAAGACAGGTCAAGGCAGGCAGGGGTCGATCATCCAGGGTAAGGCAAAGGTACAGGACGGCAGGAAGGCTCAGGGTCAGGGGCAGGCAGAGAGGTCAGGCGGGCGGGTACAGGATCAAGGCAGGCAAAGGTCAAAAACCAGGAGGACAAGAAAAGAGAGGCTGGGAAATGATAGGAGCTGACAGGAAAAACGCTGGTAAGCTTGAACGAACAAGACGAACTGTCAACAAACAGACAGAGAACACAGGTATAAACACACAGGGGATAATGGGGAAGATGGGCGACACCTGGAGGTGGCTGGACAGGTGATACAGATCAGGGCGTGACAGCAGTAAAATATTTTAATGACAGTAAAAGCTCTGGAGGCTAAGAAGTATTCTGTATGCAGTGCACACCTGAAGCATATTCAGACTTTTTCCCGTGGGCGGACTGGTGTGTCTAAAACAGGGTGTGTCGGCCACCTGTCACAGACAATCAGAAACCGTTCTGTGTTTACTGTTGTGAAACAGACTGTCCTGTACAGGGTGGAGGGTGAGGTGGAGGATGTCAGTGAAAATTACAGCTCAGCACAATGAGACTGACTGGTCCTGTTTATACACAACCAATCACATTACAGTGAGACTGACTGGCCTTGTTTATACACAACCAATCACATTACAGTGAGACTGACTGGTCCTGTTTATACACAACCAATCACATTACAGTGAGACTGACTGGTCCTGTTTATACACAACCAATCACATTACAGTGAGACTGACTGGTCCTGTTTATACACAACCAATCACATTACAGTGAGACTGACTGGTCCTGTTTATACACAACCAATCACATTACAGTGAGACTGACTGGTCCTGTTTATACACAACCAATCACATTACAGTGAGACTGACTGGTCCTGTTTATACACAACCAATCAGTCTACTCTCAGTAGATTGGCCTGCACTCTATCATGTGGTGTGGGACACCCAAAGAGGTGATCGATAAAACACTTTGTAGTTCCCTGTGGGCTTGGCCAAACAGACTATTTTCACATCAGCACCCCGAGCAGCACAGTCAGTGCCTGGGACAAAGCTGCCTTCTGCTGGGTACAATAGAACAACACACTTAGGCCTCTGTCTCTGTTCCATCTATTGCTAAGCAGGAGCCTTGTGCTTGTTGATGTTGATACACACTATTGCCCAATTGTCTGTTTCTCAACAGAATGATGACGTACAGTGAGCTCCAAAAGTATTGGGACAGTGGCACCTTTTTTGTTGCTTTGGCTCTGTACTCCAGCTTTAATGATACAATAACTATGAGGTTTAAATGCAGACTGTCAGCTTTAATTTTAGGCAATTTTTCATCCATATCAGGTGAACTGTTCAGAAATTACAGCACTTTTTGTACATAGTCCCCCATTTTAGGGGATCAAAAGTATTAGGACTAATTCACATATATGTGTATTAAAGTTGTCGAAAGTTTAGTATTTGGTCCCATATTTCTAGCGTGCAATGATTACATCAAGCTTGTGACTCTACAAACTTGTTGGATACATTTGCTGTTTGTTTTGATTGAGTTTCAGATTAGTTTGTGCCCAATAGAAATGAATGGTAAATAATGTATTATCATTTGTTTCTAAACACTTCTACATGAATGTAGATGCTACCATGATTACGGATAGTCCTGAATGAATCATGAATAACGATGAGTGAATATCATACCCCCAAAACATGCTAACCTCTCACCATTACAATAACAGGGGAGGTTAGCATTTTATATCACACCCCCAAGACATGCTAACCTCTCACCATTACAATAACAGTGGAGGTTAGCATTTTATATCATACCCCCAAGACATGCTAACCTCTCACCATTACAATAACAGTGGAGGTTAGCATTTTATATCATACCCCCAAGACATGCTAACCTCTCACCATTACAATAACAGGGGAGGTTAGCATTTTATATCATACCCCCAAGACATGCTAACCTCTCACCATTACAATAACAGGGGAGGTTAGCATTTTATATCATACCCCCAAGACATGCTAACCTCTCACCATTACAATAACAGGGGAGGTTAGTATTTTATATCATACCCCCAAGACATGCTAACCTCTCACCCTTACAATAACAGGGGAGGTTAGCATTTTTCGGGGGTATGATATTTGTGCGTCTGTAACTTTCTCACTCAACATTATCGTAATTCATTCATGCGGACGAAACAAATCAATATCTAACATTAGCTAGCTAGCTAACGTTACTAACTTGGCAACTCTCATGTTCACGCAAGCAAGTTAGTGAGCTAACCTAGTTAACAGTAAATTGACCGTATGAGATTTTTTAAAGTCATCTCTGTGAATTTATCATCTGGAGAAGCTTGTTAGTTAGCTAACATTTATTCTCAAAGGCAGATTGTCAGTTGCATTTTGATTGTCCAAGGTAACGTTATTGATGTGAGATTAATTGTTGCAGTAGCTAGCTAGTCTAATTATTTAACTGTATAGCTACAGATGAAGTCAGAAGTTCACATACACCTTAGCCAAATGCATTTAAACTCAGTTTTTCACAATTCCTGACATTTAATCCTAGTAAAAATTCCCTGTCTTAGGTCAGTTAGGATCACCACTTTATTTCAAGAATGTGAAATGTCAGAATAACAGCAGAGAGAATGATTTATTTCAGCTTATATTTCTTTCATCACAGTCCCAGTGGGTCAGAAGTTTACATACACTCAATTAGAATTTGGTAGCATTGCCTTTAAATTGTTTAATTTGGGTCAAACGTTTTGGGTAGCCTTCCACAAGCTTCCCACAATAAGTTGGGTGAATTTTGGCCCATTCCTCCTGACAGAGCTGGTGTAACTGAGTCAGGTTTGTAGGCATCCTTCCTCGCACAAGTTTTTTCAGTTCTGCCCACAAAGTTTCTATAGGATTGAGGTCAAGGCTTTGTGATGGCCACTCCAATACCTTGACTTTGTTGTCATTCAGCCATTTTGCCACATTTTTACTTTGGAAGTTTGCTTGGGGTCATTGTCCATTTGGAAGACCCGTTTGCGACCAAGCTTTAACTTCCTGACTGATGTCTTGAGATGTTGCTTCAATATATCCACCTAATTTTCCATCCTCATGATGCCATCTATTTTGTGAAGTGCACCAGTCCCTCCTGCAGCAAAGCAAACCTCACAACATGATGCTGCCACCCCCGTGCTTCATGGTTGGGATGGTGTTCTTCGGCTTGCAAGCCTTCCCCTTTTTCCTCCAAACATAACGATGATCATTATGGCCAAACGGTCCTATTTTTGTTTCATCAGACCAGAGGATATTTCTCCAAAAAGTACAATCTTTGGCCCCATGTGCAGTTGCAAACCGTAGTCTGGCTTTTTTATGGCGGTTTTGGAGCAGTGGCTTCTTCCTTGCTGAGCGGCCTTTCAGGTTATGTCAATATAGGACTCGTTTTACTGTGGATATAGATACTTTTGTACCTGTTTCCTCCAGCATCTTCAAGGTCCTTTGCTGTTGTTCTGGGATTGATTTGCACTTTTCGCACCAAAGTACGTTAATCTCTAGGAGACAGGATGCGTCTCCTTCCTGAGCGGTATGACGGCTGCGTGGTCCCATGGTGTTTATACCTGCATAATATTGTTTGTAAAGATGAAGGTGGTACCTTCAGGCGTTTGAAAATTGCTCCCAACGATGTAGCAGACTTGTGGAGGTCTACAATTTTCTTTCTGAGGTCTTGGCTGATTTCTTTTGATTTTCCCATGATGTCAAGCAAAGAGGCACTGAGTTTGAAGGTAGGCCTTGAAATACATCCACAGGTACACCTCCAATTGACTCAAATGATGTCAATTAGCCTATCAGAAGCTTCTGAAGCCATGACATCATTTTCTGGAATTTTCCAAGCTGTTTAAAGGCACAGTCAACTTAGTGTATGTAAACTTCTGACCCACTAGAATTGTGATGCAGTGAATTATAAGTGAAATAATCTGCGTTTAAACAATTGTTGGAAAAATTACTTGTGTCATGCACAAAGTAGATGTCCTAACCGACTTGCCAAAACTATAGTTTGTTAACAAGAAATTTGTGGAGTGGTTGAAAACGAGTTTTAATGACTCCAACCTAAGTGTATGTAAACTTCCGACTTCAACTGTAACATTAGTGCAGAATAACTTTAGCAGGACATTACATTTCCATTTTTACTTCATTTGTTTTCTTGGAGCCTAGCTTAAGTTCATGTCACTTCCAAGTGTTGAAATGTCACTTTTTACTTCAGTCATGTTGGAACCACTGATTGGTGACTTAGATTCTTATTGGCTCTTCTCTGATTGGATCTTGTGGTTGCTGGGGATAGTTCATTGGAGCAGATGTGAGGTGTGAGAGGCTTTCTGTGACAGATTGGTTTGTGACATTGAGGTTTTGAACACCATTCCATTGGGTAAACAAAGCCTTGTGTGTTAAGACATTGAAACATCCAGATAGCAGTTTGGTAGTGATCAAAAGGCCAGAGAAGCAAATCCCAGTGTATTGTCATACAAGGTGTTTGTCTACTGCCACATGAAGATACAGTTGTTTGAGGAGATACAAGTCTACATTGAGAATGGTGTTTACCACCAGCACACGTCTGATCAGAGGAAGAGTACTGTCAGGAGGGCTGTCAAGCTGTTCAAGGTGTTTTAGGTGTTCTGACTTATGAATAGATGAATGACAGTTACATTCATATATTGTGATTTGTGTTGATGGATACTTCAGTAAAACCATTTTAATAACAATTTACAAGTGAAGTGTTCAATTAAGAAGTAAGTACTCCAAATAATGTGCATTTATTTTTCTTAGATAAAAGATGGTTCTTCATTGGCAAATGTGATGAGGCAATGTGTCTGTTTGTGATGTCCAAAGTTGAGAAAGAGAAAATCCTCAAGGAGTGCCATGACAACCCAGGTACCGGCGGACACCGAGTCATAGTGAGGACACAACCCAGGTACCGACGGACACCAGGTCATAGTGAGGACACAACCCAGGTACCGACGGACACCAGGTCATAGTGAGGACACAACCCAGGTACCGACGGACACCAGGTCATAGTGAGGACACAACCCAGGTACCGACGGACACCAGGTCATAGTGAGGACACAACCCAGGTACCGACGGACACCAGGTCATAGTGAGGACACAACCCAGGTACCGACGGACACCAGGTCATAGTGAGGACACAACCCAGGTCCCGACGGACACCAGGTCATAGTGAGGACACAACCCAGGTACCGTACTACTGGAGCTTGATAACTGTGGACGCCAAAAAAAGTCTGTGCCTACTGCTGTTTGAAGATGAAAAAAATATTTGCCTTTGTTAGATACAATATACTATCGCTTTTGCTGCGGGTGATTCCCTGATCCACCTCTACGCAGACGACACCATTCTGTATACATCTGGCCCTTCTTTGGACATTGTGTTAACAACCCTCCAAACGAGCTTCAATGCCATACAACACTCCTTCCGTGGCCTCCAACTGCTCTTAAATGCTAGTAAAATCAAATGCATGCTTTTCAGACGTTCGCTGCCCGCACCCGCCCGACTAGCATCACTACCCTGGACGGTTCTGACCTAGAATATGTGGACAACTACAAATACCTAGGTGTCTGGCTAGACTGTAAACTCTCCTTCCAGACTCATATTAAACATCTCCAAACCAAAATCAAACCTAGAATCGGCTTCCTATTTCGCAACAAAGCATCCTTCACTCATACTGCCAAACATACCCTCGTAAAACTGACTATCCTACCGATCCTCGACTTCGGCGATGTCATCTACAAAATAGCCTCCAACACTCTACTCAGCAAACTGGATTCAGTCTATCACAGTGCCATCCATTTTGTTACCAAAGCCCCTTATACCACCCACCACTGCAACCTGTATGCTCTCGTCGGCTGGTCCTCGCTACATATTTGTCGCCAGACCCACTGGCTCCAGGTCATCTATAAGTCTATGCTAGGTAAAGCTCTGCCTTATCTCAGCTCACTGGTCACGATAACAACACCCACCTCTAGCACGCGCTCCAGCAGGTATATCTCACTGGTCATCCCCAAAGCCAACACCTCCTTTGGCCGCCTTTCCTTCCAGTTATCTGCTGCCAGTGCCTGGAACGAATTGCAAAAATTGCTGAAGCTGGAGACTTATATTTCCCTCACTAACTTTAAACATCAGCTATCTGAGCAGCTAACCGATCGCTGTAGCTGTACATAGTCCATCTGTAAATAGCCCACCCAATCCACAGACTACAAATGTCAGTGATGTTTGTCCAGTATGAAGGAAGTTAAAGTTAGTTGTTGGTGACCTGCAGCGATACAGACGAAGAGTACCTGCTGTCCCGAAGGCTTCTGCCCTGTAAGTAGATATAAAAGTTAGTATTCATGTTTTCTTTAGATCATTTTTTCAAGCATTAGAGACAGTTTAGGGTCGATCCTTTACAGTACAAAAGGGAGAATATACTGCATGTTTCAGACGACCTTGGCTACGGTGCTAACAGTCAGAGTGAGGCAGAGACAGATCAGACTCCAGATCATGTTGTAGTTGAGGGAAGCAGCACAACGGACAATGGTATGATATGCCTTATTTCATGTATTCAATGCTTTCAAAGAAAAGAGCACTGCACACTGATATCACTTATTTCTATTCAAGTGATACTAGCACCTGCAACAAGTTATCTCAGATGTGCGAGTGCTTTTTTGAATGATGTATTCAATAGTGAAATTGTTTAATGTTGATGGAACACTAATCAACTTTGAAATAATGACAACAGAACCGACCAGATTCTCCACAAAGGAGTTTCCCGTTTCAACTACCGACAAGGTAAAGCAGTAAAATAGTGTACGTTTAAAGCATGTAACCTCTTTCCTGTCAGAGCCTTTCATAATGTTTTTTGCTGTTTGGTTTTTTATCTCCAGTGTGTCCTTTACAGGATCTATAAAGAGGAAACCAACGAGCAGAGTACAATCCTCAGAATCGTAAATGCTCTTACCACTCTGGAGGACTTCAAGAGACTTTCCCTTTGGTGTCTGAGGGTGTGAGTACAATTCTAATACATGTGATGTCTTGCTCAACATGTGGCAGTAACTTACAGTAACTGGTAACACTAGTATTACTGTCTTGATTTCACAATTTGATGCTCACTGTCTTCTAATTATCTACAGTCTATACACAAGGTTAGCCCAGCTAATAGCAGACGCCAGGTTAGCCCAGCTAATAGCAGACACCAGGTTAGCCCAGCTAGTAGCAGACGCCAGGTTAGCCCAGCTAATAGCAGACACCAGGTTAGCCCAGCTAGTAGCAGACGCCAGGTTAGCCCAGCTAATAGCAGACACCAGGTTAGCCCAGCTAATAGCAGACACCAGGTTAGCCCAGCTAGTAGCAGACGCCAGGTTAGCCCAGCTAGTAGCAGACGCCAGGTTAGCCCAGCTAGTAGCAGACACCAGGTTAGCCCAGCTAGTAGCAAACGCCAGGTTAGCCCAGCTAGTAGCAAACGCCAGGTTAGCCCAGCTAATAGCAGACGCCAGGTTAGCCCAGCTAGTAGCAGACGCCAGGTTAGCCCAGCTAATAGCAGACGCCAGGTTAGCCCAGCTAGCTAGTAGCAGACGCCAGGTTAGCCCAGCTAATAGCAGACGCCAGGTAAGCCCAGCTAGTAGCAGACGCCAGGTTAGCCCAGCTAATAGCAGACGCCAGGTTAGCCCAGCTAGTAGCAGACGCCAGGTTAGCCCAGCTAATAGCAAACGCCAGGTTAGCCCAGCTAATAGCAGACGCCAGGTTAGCCCAGCTAGTAGCAGACACCAGGTTAGCCCAGCTAATAGCAGACACCAGGTTAGCCCAGCTAATAGCAGACGCCAGGTTAGCCCAGCTAATAGCAGACGCCAGGTTAGCCCAGCTAATAGCAGACACCAGGTTAGCCCAGCTAATAGCAGACACCAGGTTAGCCCAGCTAGTAGTAGACGCCAGGTTAGCCCAGCTAGTAGCAGACGCCAGGTTAGCCCAGCTAATAGCAGACGCCAGGTTAGCCCAGCTAATAGCAGACGCCAGGTTAGCCCAGCTAGTAGCAAACGCCAGGTTAGCCCAGCTAGTAGCAAACGCCAGGTTAGCCCAGCTAATAGCAGACGCCAGGTTAGCCCAGCTAGTAGCAGACGCCAGGTTAGCCCAGCTAATAGCAGACGCCAGGTTAGCCCAGCTAGTAGCAGACGCCAGGTTAGCCCAGCTAGTAGCAGACGCCAGGTTAGCCCAGCTAGTAGCAAACGCCAGGTTAGCCCAGCTAATAGCAGACGCCAGGTTAGCCCAGCTAATAGCAGACGCCAGGTTAGCCCAGCTAGTAGCAGACGCCAGGTTAGCCCAGCTAGTAGCAAACGCCAGGTTAGCCCAGCTAATAGCAGACGCCAGGTTAGCCCAGCTAGTAGCAGACGCCAAGTTAGCCCAGCTAATAGCAGACGCCAGGTTAGCCCAGCTAATAGCAGACACCAGGTTAGCCCAGCTAGTAGCAGACACCAGGTTAGCCCAGCTAATAGCAGACGCCAGGTTAGCCCAGCTAGTAGCAGACGCCAGGTTAGCCCAGCTAGTAGCAGACGCCAGGTTAGCCCAGCTAGTAGCAGACGCCAGGTTAGCCCAGCTAATAGCAGACGCCAGGTTAGCCCAGCTAGTAGCAGACGCCAGGTTAGCCCAGCTAGTAGCAGACGCCAGGTTAGCCCAGCTAGTAGCAGACGCCAGGTTAGCCCAGCTAATAGCAGACGCCAGGTTAGCCCAGCTAGTAGCAGAGACCAGGTTAGCCCAGCTAGTAGCAGACGCCAGGTTAGCCCAGCTAATAGCAGACGCCAGGTTAGCCCAGCTAGTAGCAGAGACCAGGTTAGCCCAGCTAGTAGCAGACGCCAGGTTAGCCCAGCTAATAGCAGACGCCAGGTTAGCCCAGCTAATAGCAGACGCCAGGTTAGCCCAGCTAGTAGCAGACGCCAGGTTAGCCCAGCTAATAGCAGACGCCAGGTTAGCCCAGCTAGTAGCAGACGCCAGGTTAGCCCAGCTAGTAGCAGAAATGGAGACCAAGGATGTAATTATACAAATGTAGTAATTAATGTTATGTCTGTAACGGAAACATCTCCCCTCATACACATTGTATTAACAGTGTGACTTTATTTCTCTCAATAGGTGAAAGCTCTTGTCGTGTGTCATATTCTAGACTAACAGCAGACATGTCCATGTCCTGTCTTGTTACCTGACGGTATGATTTTTTAAATATTTATTTTAACTAGGCAAGTCAGTTAAGAACAAATTATTATTTACAATTACAGCCTACCCCGGCCAAACATGCGCCACCCTATGGGACTCCTAATCACGGCTGGATGTGATACAGTGGATTTGAACCAGGGACTGTAGTGAGGCCTCTTGCACTGAGATGCAGAAGTGCCTTAGACCACCTCGCCACTCGGGAGCCTATGCAGAAGTGCAGACTGACTGAACTTAAATAATAAACTAAAAAAATGAAATGACTGCTCTCTTGGTTCATATGCATTCATTTAATTGCGAAAGTACTTGAATCCTTATAAACTCTAAACCAAAACAGGATGTTCAGATAAACGGCAAGATTGTTCTTCCTCAGTGTGTGGGAGCTGATCCTGGGAAAGGAGACCATTACATCCTTTGGGTGCTTGTCCACTTAATGATATATTGAAGACCCAATACTTATTCCCATGTCATTCAAAATGGCTGGTACATGAGGTCTCATGAGATACATGTATAATATTTTCATGTCGATAAGGATTTTTTAGCTGGTTCTCGCTCCCCTCTGGAAAATACATTCACCCCCACATCATACTACGATATACAAATCAAATCTAACTACCATATAAATCACATCTAACTACCATACAAATCAAATCATACTACCATATACAAATCAAATCTAACTACCATATAAATCACATCTAACTACCATATACAAATCACATCTAACTACCATACAAATCACATCTAACTACCATATAAATCACATCATACTACCATATACAAATCACATCTAACTACCATATAAATCACATCTAATTATCATATACAAATCACATCTAACTACCATACAAATCACATCTAACTACCATATGCAAATCAAATCTAACTACCATACAAATCACATCTTACTACCATATAAATCACATCTAACTACCATATAAATCACATCTAACTACCATATAAATCACATCGTACTACCATATAAATCACATCTAACTACCATATATAAATCACATCTAACTACCATACAAATCACATCTAACTACCATATAAATCACATCTAACTACCATACAAATCACATCTAACTACCATATAAATCACATCTAACTACCATATAAATCACATCTAACTACCATATAAATCACATCATACTACCATACAAATCACATCTGACTACCATATAAATCACATCATACTACCATATATAAATCACATCTAACTACCATACAAATCACATCTGACTACCATACAAATCACATCTAACTACCATATAAATCACATCTAACTACCATATAAATCACATCTAACTACCATACAAATCACATCTAACTACCATACAAATCACATCTAACTACCATATACAAATCACATCATACTACCATATAAATCACATCTGACTACCATACAAATCATATCTAACTACCATATACAAATCACATCTAACTACCATATACAAATCACATCTAACTACCATATACAAATCACATGATACTACCATATAAATCACATCTGACTACCATACAAATCACATCTAACGACCATATAATTCACATCTAACTACCATACAAATCACATCTAACTACCATATTCAAATCACATCATACTACCATATAAATCACATCTGACTACCATACAAATCACTTCTATCTACCATATAAATCACATCTAACTACCATACAAAACACATCTAACTACCATATACAAATCACATCTAACTACCATACAAATCACATCTGACTACCATACAAATCACATCTAACTTCCATACAAATCACATCTAACTACCATATACATATCAAATCTAACTACCATATACAAATCAAATATAACTACCATATAAATCACATCTAACTACCATACAAATCACATCTAACTACCATATACAAATCACATCTAACTACCATACAAATCACATCTAACTACCATACAGATCACATCTAACTACCATATACAAATCACATCATACTACCATATAAATCACATCTGACTACCATACAAATCACATCTAACTACCATATAAATCACATCTAACTACCATACAAATCACATCTAACTACCATATAAATCACATCTAACTACCATATACAAATCACATCTAACTACCATACAAATCACATCTAACTACCATATACAAATCACATCTAACTACCATTCAAATCACATCTTACTACCATATAAATCACATCTAACTACCATATAAATCACATCTAACTACCATATAAATCACATCTAACTACCATATATAAATCACATCTAACTACCATACAAATCACATCTAACTACCATATAAATCAAATCATACTACCATATAAATCACATCATACTACCATATAAATCACATCTAACTACCATATAAATCACATCATACTACCATATATAAATCACATCTAACTACCATATAAATCACATCTAACTACCATATAAATCACATCATACTACCATACAAATCACATCTAACTACCATACAAATCACATCTAACTACCATACAAATCACATCTGACTACCATACAAATCACATCTAACTACCAAAAAATCACATCTAACTACTATACAAATCACATCTAACTACCATATACAAATCACATCTAACTACCGTACAAATCACATCTAACTACCATATACAAATCACATCTGACTACCATACAAATCACATCTAACTACCATATAAATCACATCTAACTACCATATAAATCACATCTAACTACCATACAAATCACATCTGACTACCATACAAATCACATCTGACTACCATATACAAATCGCATCATACTACCATATAAATCACATCTGACTACCATACAAATCACATCTAACTACCATATAAATCACATCTAACTACCATATACAAATCACATCTAACTACCATATACAAATCACATCTAACTACCATATACAAATCACATCTAACTACCATATAAATCACATCTAACTACCATATACAAATCAAATCTAACTACCATATACAAATCAAATCTAACTACCATATAAATCACATCTAACTACCATACAAATCACATCTAACTACCATATACAAATCACATCTAACTACCATATACAAATCACATCTAACTACCATATACAAATCACATCTAACTACCATATAAATCACATCTAACTACCATATATAAATCACATCTAACTACCATATACAAATCACATCTAACTACCATACAAATCACATCTAACTACCATACAAATCACATCTAACTACCATATACAAATCACATCTAACTGCCATATAAATCACATCTAACTACCATACAAATCACATCATACTACCATATAAATCACATCGTACTACGGTATGTGACTGACCGGTTCAAATTGTTCTGAAGTAAAAATAATTTAAATTGTTTTGACATTGAATAAAAGTTGAGACTCAGAGCTACTAAATGGTATATCATACACTGCATTTGAGGAACAATGGGAAAGTAATTGTGCTTTGAAAGTTGATAAACTTGTAAACTCACTTTTGAGAAAAGGGCCTTTGAATGTTTTGGTACCTGCTGTACTGGAGAGCTCTTCTTTGTCTCCACCCATTCAGGATTGTTCACACGCTCTTAAGCCGGCACCACCCATCTCTAAGGATTCACATGTAAGGTCATGTGCTAAACAGTGAGTAGTGTAGTAAAGATGAAGACTAAAAATAGTAGTAGCCTACAATAAGGAACAATTCCAGGTAAACAGAAAGTGTCCAGATAAAAATATTTGATAAATATTAGATGACGCTTATCCAGAAACACTGGTCTAAATTGATGGGTCATGTGAGAGAAATGCTGTAACCCCCAGCCACATCCAGCGGTAAAAAAAGTACAAAAGTGTCATACTTGAGTAAAAGTATAAATAATTTGAAATTCCTTATATTAAACCAGACTGCATAATTTTTGTAAGAAATGTTTTTATTGATGGTTAGCCTGGGGAACACTCCAACACTCAGACATCATTTACAAACAAAGCATTTGTGTTTAGTGAGTCTGCCAGATCAGAGGCAGTAGGGATGACCAGGGATCTTTTCTTGATAAGTGTGTGAATTGGACAATTTTCCTGTCAAAATGTAACAAGTACTTTTGTGTGTCAGGGAAAATGTATGGAGTAAAAAGTACATTATTTTCTTTCAGAATGTAGTGAAGTAAAAGTTGCCAAAAATATAAATAGTAAAGTAATGTACAGATACCCCCCCAAAAATACTTAAGTAGGACTTTAAAAATATTTTTACTTAAGTACTTTTGACCACTACCCAAATGTCTTCACACCAGTACATTAGCATACTTTATATACTGTTATACATGTGCTTATCACATAGTATTCCATACGTAACTTAAGGCCATGCAACCTGAGTTGAAACCTGACACGGATCCCAAACCTGCTGCGCGCGTGCGCCATTGTGCGCCATCTTGTATAAATTTATTTTGTCCCACCACACCAAACGCGATCACGACACGCAGGTTAAAATATCAAAACAAACTGAACCGATTACATTAATTTGGGGACAGGTCGAAAAGCATTAAACATTTATGGCAATTTAGCTAGCTAGCACTTGCTAACTAATTTGTCCAATTCAGCTAGCTTGCTGTTGCTAGCTAATTTGTCCTGGGATATAAACATTGAGTTGTTATTTTACCTGAAATGTACAAGTCCTCTACTTCGACAATTAATCCACACAATAAAACGGTCAACCGAATCGTTTCTAGTCATCTCTCCTCCTTCCAGGCTTTCTCGTCTTTGAACTTATATGGTGATTGGCATCTAAACTTTCATAGTATTGCCACGATGACTGACAACACAGTTCGTCTTTCAATCACCCACGTGGGTATAACCAATGAGGAGATGGCACGTGGGTATCTGCTTCTATAAACCAATGAGGAGACGGGGGAGGCAGGACTTGCAGCGCGATCTGCATCACAAATAGAACTGACTTCTATTTTAGCCCTTGGCAACGCAGATGCTCGTTGACGTGTGTGAGCAGTGTGGGTGCAATAATTGAATAATATAGATTTCTAAGTTTATTTTGCAATGCTCACGCACGCGACGTGAGAGGTGTAGTCAGGGTGTCAGTGAGGTGCACATGTCCAGTACATAAACAGATGCATGCACCATATATTTATGTGGTGGACACTTGATACGGTCACATGATATTGTTGTGGTATGTCACAAAATCATGTTACGACCACACATATCAATATTCATTTTATATATCAATATATAGCTAAGTTTTGCTAAGTGGATGGGTCTCAACAGAAGGTGTAAACGGTACAGCCAAATGGTTACTTGCATTGTTGCAATATCAGAAATAGATAGTGTCAATATAAATAAAATAATATACTGTATGTACAAGAACAATATAAATAACTATATCAGTGATAAAGTGAACCAAATACATTTACATTTAAGTCATTTAGCAGACGCTCTTATCCAGAGCGACTTACAAATTGGTGCATTCACCTTATGATATCCAGTGGAACAACCACTTTACAATAGTGCATCTAAATCTTTTAGGGGGGGGGGGGTTAGAAGGATTACTTTATCCTATCCTAGGTATTCCTTAAAGAGGTGGGGTTTCAGGTGTCTCCGGAAGGTGGTGATTGACTCCGCTGTCCTGGCGTCGTGAGGGAGTTTGTTCCACCATTGGGGTGCCAGAGCAGCGAACAGTTTTGACTGGGCTGAGCGGGAACTGTACTTCCTCAGAGGTAGGGAGGCGAGCAGGCCAGAGGTGGATGAACGCAGTGCCCTTGTTTGGGTGTAGGGCCTGATCAGAGCCTGAAGGTACGGAGGTGCCGTTCCCCTCACAGCTCCGTAGGCAAGCACCATGGTCTTGTAGCGGATGCGAGCTTCAACTTGAAGCCAGTGGAGAGAGCGGAGGAGCGGGGTGACGTGAGAGAACTTGGGAAGGTTGAACACCAGACGGGCTGCGGCGTTCTGGATGAGTTGTAGGGGTTTAATGGCACAGGCAGGGATCCCAGCCAACAGCGAGTTGCAGTAATCCAGACGGGAGATGACAAGTGCCTGGATTAGGACCTGCGCCGCTTCCTGTGTGAGGCAGGGTCGTACTCTGCGAATGTTGTAGAAGATGAACCTACAGGAACGGGTCACCGCCTTGATGTTAGTTGAGAACGACAGGGTGTTGTCCAGGATCACGCCAAGGTTCTTAGCACTCTGGGAGGAGGACACAATGGAGTTGTCAACCGTGATGGCGAGATCATGGAACGGGCAGTCCTTCCCCGGGAGGAAGAGCAGCTCCGTCTTGCCGAGGTTCAGCTTGAGGTGGTGATCCGTCATCCACACTGATATGTCTGCCAGACATGCAGAGATGCGATTCGCCACCTGGTTATCAGAAGGGGGAAAGGAGAAGATTAATTGTGTGTCATCTGCATAGCAATGATAGGAGAGACCATGTGAGGATATGACAGAGCCAAGTGACTTGGAGTATAGCGAGAATAGGAGAGGGCCTAGAACAGAGCCCTGGGGGACACCAGTGGTGAGAGCACATGGTGCGCAGACAGATTCTCGACACGCCACCTGGTAGGAGCGACCTGTCAGGTAGGACGCAATCCAAGCATGGGCCGCGCCGGAGATGCCCAACTCGGAGAGGGTGGAGAGGAGGATCTGATGGTTCACAGTATCAAAGGCAGCCGATAGGTCTAGAAGGATGAGAGCAGAGGAGAGAGCGTTAGCTTTAGCAGTGCGGAGCGCCTCCGTGACACAGAGAAGAGCAGTCTCAGTTGAAAGACTAGTCTTGAAACCTGACTGATTTGGATCAAGAAGGTCATTCTGAGAGAGATAGCAGGAGAGCTGGCCAAGGACGGCACGTTCAAGAGTTTTGGAGAGAAAAGAAAGGGATACTGGTCTGTAGTTGTTGACATCGGAGGGATCGAGTGTAGGTTTTTTCAGAAGGGGTGTAACTCTCGCTCTCTTGAAGACGGAAGGGACGTAGCCAGCGGTCAAGGATGAGTTGATGAGCGAGGTGAGGTAAGGGAGAAGGTCTCCGGAAATGGTCTGGAGAAGAGAGGAGGGGATAGGGTCAAGCGAGCAGGTTGTTGGGTGGCCGGCCGTCACAAGACGCGAGATTTCATCTGGAGAGAAAGGGGAGAAAGAGGTCAAAGCACAGGGTAGGGCAGTGTGAGCAGGACCAGCGGTGTCGTTTGACTTAGCAAACGAGGATCGGATGTCGTCAACCTTCTTTTCAAAATGGTTGACGAAGTCATCTGCAGAGAGGGAGGAGGGGGGGGAGGATTCAGGAGGGAGGAGAAGGTGGCAAAGAGCTTCCTAGGGTTAGAGGCAGATGCTTGGAATTTAGAGTGGTAGAAAGTGGCTTTAGCAGCAGAGACAGAAGAGGAAAATGTAGAGAGGAGGGAGTGAAAGGATGCCAGGTCCGCAGGGAGGCGAGTTTTCCTCCATTTCCGCTCGGCTGCCCGGAGCCCTGTTCTGTGAGCTCGCAATGAGTCGTCGAGCCGCGGAGCAGGAGGGGAGGACCGAGCCGGTCTGGAGGATATGGGACATAGAGAGTCAAAGGATGCAGAAAGGGAGGAGAGGAGGGTTGAGGAGGCAGAATCAGGAGATAGGTTGGAGAAGGTTTGAGCAGAGGGAAGAGATGATAGGATGGAAGAGGAGAGAGTAGCGGGGGAGAGAGAGCGAAGGTTGGGACGGCGCAATACCATCCGAGTAGTGAGAAGTGTTGGATGAGAGCGAGAGGGAAAAGGATACAAGGTAGTGGTCGGAGACTTGGAGGGGAGTTGCAATGAGATTAGTGGAAGAACAGCATCTAGTAAAGATGAGGTCAAGCGTATTGCCTGCCTTGTGAGTAGGGGGGGAAGGTGAGAGGGTGAGGTCAAAAGAGGAGAGGAGTGGAAAGAAGGAGGCAGAGAGGAATGAGTCAAAGGTAGACGTGGGGAGGTTAAAGTCACCCAGAACTGTGAGAGGTGAGCCATCCTCAGGAAAGGAACATATCAAGGCGTCAAGCTCATTGATGAACTCTCCAAGGGAACCTGGAGGGCGATAAATGATAAGGATGTTAAGCTTGAAAGGGCTGGTAACTGTGACAGCATGGAATTCAAAGGAGGCGATAGACAGATGGGTCAGGGGAGAAAGAGAGAATGTCCACTTGGGAGAGATGAGGATCCCAGTGCCACCACCCCGCTGACCAGAAGCTCTCGGGGTGTGCGAGAACACGTGGGCAGACGAGGAGAGAGCAGTAGGAGTAGCAGTGTTATCTGTGGTAATCCATGTTTCCGTCAGTGCCAAGAAGTCAAGGGACTGGAGGGAAGCATAGGCTGAGATGAACTCTGCCTTGTTGGCCGCAGATCGGCAGTTCCAGAGGCTGCCAGAGACCTGGAACTCCACGTGGGTCGTGCGCGCTGTGACCACCAGGTTAGAGTGGCAGCGGCCACGCGGTGTGAAGCGTTTGTATGGCCTGTGCAGAGAGGAGAGAACAGGGATAGACAGACACATAGTTGACAGGCTACAGAAGAGGCTACGCTAATGCAAAGGAGATTGGAATGACAAGTGGACTACACGTCTCGAATGTTCAGAAAGTTAAGCTTACGTTGCAAAAATCTTATTGACTAAAATGATACAGTACTGCTGGCTGGTGAAGTAGGCTAGCTAGCAGTGGCTGCGTTGTTGACTTTGTTTGAAAGTGTAGCTGGCTAGGTAAACTTGATAATTACTCTAAACTACACAATTATCTTAGATACAAAGACAGCAAAGACAACTATGTAGCTAGCTAACACTACACTAATCAAATCGTTCCGTTGTAATGTATTAGTTTCTACAGTGCTGCTAGTCGGTAGAAGTTGACTAGCTAGCTAGCAGTTGTTGACTAGGTAGGAGAACGGTGGCGCGGCGCGGCGACGAAAATAGCTGGCTAGCTAACCTCGATAATTACTCTAAACTACACAATTATCTTAGATACAAAGACAGCAAAGACAACTATGTAGCTAGCTAACACTAAAATAATCAAATCGTTCCGTTGTAATGTATTAGTTTCTACAGTGCTGCTAGTCGGTAGAAGTTGACTAGCTAGCTAGCAGTTGTTGACTAGGTAGGAGAACGGTGGCGCGGCGCGGCAACGAAAATAGCTGGCTAGCTAACCTCGATAATTACTCTAAACTATACAATTATCTTAGATACAAAGACAGTAAAGACAACTATGTAGCTAGCTAACACTACACTAATCAAATCGTTCCGTTGGAATGTATTATTAGTTTCTACAGTGCTGCTAGTCGGTAGAAGTTGACTAGCTAGCTAGCAGTTGTTGACTAAGTAGGAGAACGGTGGCGCGGCGCGGCGGACGAAAATAGCTGGCTAGCTAATCTCGATAATTACTCTAAACTACACAATTATCTTTGATACAAAGACAGCTAAGTAGCTAGCTAAAGAATTGCTCAGATCAAACAAATCAAACAGTTGTAATGTAAAGAGATGTTACCTGTAATATTACCTGCGGAGCGGGGTGCAGCACGACTACTCGCTCCAAACCCGGAAGTGCAGGTTCAAATAGGTTCAATGTTAGCTAGCAAGCCAGCCATTGAACTTCAGCTGGCTAGCTAACAACATTGTTAACAAACATGCCCCCATAAAGAAAATGTGAATTAAACACAGGTTCAACCATGATCTTGCAGAGTTACTCCACGTCAAGCATTGCATTTGGCGAAAGGCTCGGCACATGCATACTCAGGGTGACTGGCTCTCGTTCAGGCAAATGAGAAATAAGTGTAACAGTTGTCCAAAGGAGTAGACCAAGGTGCAGCGTGGTATGTGTTCATCTTGATATTTATATTTTACTCAGAACACTTAAACAAAATAATAAACAATGGTAACCGACCGTCACGTCTTGCAGGCTTTACCGAGCAGTACAAAAATAAGATCCCACCACTCAAGGAGGGAAAAAGGGCTGCCTAAGTATGGTTCCCAATCAGAGACAATGATAGACAGCTGCCTCTGATTGGAAACCATACCTGGCCATAACATAGAAATATAAAACATAGAATGCCCACCCCACACCCTGACCTAACAAAATAGAGAAATAAACCGTCTCTCTCAGGTCAGGGCATGACAATAAGTGCACTCAGGCTATCCGGAAGGCCAAAGTTAGTTACTTTAAGGAGCAGTTCTCTCTCTGTGGGTTATCCCAAGAAGTTCTGGAAAACGATTAAAGACCTAGAGAATAAACCCTCCTCCTCACAGCTGTCCATGTCCCTTAAAGTTGATGATGTGGTTGTTACTGACAAGAAGCACATGGCTGAGCTCTTTAATCACCACTTCATTAAGTCAGGATTCCTATTTGACTCAGCCATGCCTCCTTGTCTGTCCAACATTTCCTCATCTCCCACCCCTTCTAATGCAACTAGCCCCAATGCTTCTCCCTCTTTCTCCCCTGCCCCGCAACACAGCTTCTCCCTGCAGGCGGTCACTGAGTCTGAAGTGCTAAAGGAGCTCATTAAACTTGATCCCAAAAAACATCTGGGTCAGAGGGTTTAGACCGTTCCTTCTTTAAGGTTGCTGCCCCTATAATCGCCAAGCCTGTGTCTCCTTTCTGGGGAGGTTCCCATTGCTTGGAAGGCAGCCACGGTGCATCCTTTATTTAAAGGGTGGGGTCAAGCTGATCCTAACTGTTATAGGCCTATTTCTATTTTACCCTGTTTATCAAAAGTGTTGGAAAAACGTGTCAATAATCAACTGACCGGCTTTCTTGGTGTCTATAGTATTCTCTCTGGTATGCAATCTGGTTTTCTCATGTTATGGATGTGTCAGTGCAACCTTAAAGGTCCTCAATGGTGTCACCATTGCCCTTGATTCTAAGCAGTGTTGTGCTGCTATTTTTATTGACTTGGCCAAAGCTTTTGATACGGTAGACCATTCTATTCTTATTGATGAGTCTTTGGCCTGGTTTGCTAACTACCTCTCTCAAAGAGTGCAGTGTATAAAATCAGAACATCTGCTGTCTCAGCCACTGCCTGTCACCAAGGGTGTACCCCAAGGCTCAATCCTAGGCCCCACGCGCTTCTCAATTTACATCAACAACATAGTTCAGGCAGTAGGAAGCTCTCTCAT
The DNA here is from genome assembly GCF_901001165.1 of Salmo trutta. Taxonomy (NCBI): domain Eukaryota; kingdom Metazoa; phylum Chordata; class Actinopteri; order Salmoniformes; family Salmonidae; genus Salmo; species Salmo trutta. The sequence goes on from NW_021822711.1 coordinate 40,678, forward strand.
CCATTTATATGCAGATGATACAGTCTTATACTCAGCTGGCCCCTCCCCGGATTTTGTGTTAAACGCTCTACCACAAAGCTTTCTTAGTGTCCAACAAGCTTTCTCTGCCCTTAACCTTGTTCTGAACACCTCCAAAACAAAGGTCATGTGGTTTGATAACAAGAATGCCCCTCTCCCCACTGGTGTGATTACTACCTCTGAGGGTTTAGAGCTGGAGGTAGTCACCTCATACAAGTATTTGGGATTATGGCTAGATGGTACACTGTCCTCTCAGCACATTTCAAAGCTGCAGGCTAAAGTTAAATCTAGACTTGGTTTCCTCTATCATAATCACTCCTCTTTCACCTCAGCTGCCAAACTAACCCTGATTCAGATGACCATCCTACCCATGCTAGATTATGGAGATATACATTTATAGATTGGCAGGTAAGGGTGATCTCGAGTAGTTAGATGTTCTTTACCATTTGGCCATCAGATTTAACACCAATGCTCCTTATAGGACACATCACTGCACTTAAACTCTTCTGTAAACTGGTCATCTCTGTATACCCGTCGAAAGACCCACTGGTTGTTGCTTATTTATAAAACCCTCTTAGGCCTCACTCCCCCCTATCTGAGATATCTACTGCAGCCCTCATCCTCCACGTACAACACCCGTTCTGACAGTCACATTCTGTTAAAGGTATCACATTTCAGGTATGACCCAGATGCAGACAGTGTCTAAGAAACAAAAGTTTATTTCTAAAACAGGGGGAGGCAAACGACAGGTCAAAGGCAGGCAGAGGTCAGTAATCCAGAGAGGGTGCAAAGAGTCCAGAACGGCAGGCAGGCTCAGGGTCAGGGCAGGCAGAACGGTCAAAACCGGGAAGGACTAGAAAACAGGCGCAAGAAAAAGGCAGGAGCAGGGGAACAAATGCTGGTAGGTTTCACGAACAAACGAACTGGCATCAGACAAACAGAGAACACAGGTATAAATACACTGGGGATAATGGGGAAGATGGGCGACACCTGGAGGAGGGTGGAGACAAGCACAAAGACAGGTGAAACAGATCAGGGTGTGACAAAAGGTCCCCAAAGCACACACATCCCTGGGTCGCTCGTCTTTTCAGTTTGCTGCAGCTAGCGACTCGAACGAGCTGCAACAAACACTCAAACTGGACAGTTTCTCAATCTATTCATTCAAAGACTGACTTGCCTTGCGAAAATTGAAAAAAGGGTTGGATCCTTAAGATGTAAAATAAAGGTTAAATAAAAAATAAAATAAAGCTTTAACTATCAATACAACCCAATTGTGGTTAATTTATCTACTACTTTTTTAAGTGTCACTAAAACCTGCTATAACATGGTAGAATTTACATCTCCATATCGGATAGCCTATCAGAGATAGTGTTTATGTAGGTTGGACTTTTCATTGGTATTATTGCTTTTGGTCTGAGACCTGCCATGGGGGAGAATGAATAGGTTTTTATCAGATAGTCTGTGGGTCTAAGACCTGCCATGTGTCATAGGCGTCGTAAGGATAGGACCAAGGCGCAGCGGGTAAAGTGTTCATACTTAATTTATTTGATGAAAACACTAAAACAAAAATAAATGTACGACGAAAACAGTCCCATAAGGTGCACATACTATACAGAAAATAACCACCCACAAAACACAAGTGAAACAAACCTCAACTAAATATGGCCTCCAATCAGAGACAACAACAACCAGCTGCCTCTAATTGGAGGTCATTGCCAAAACCCAACATAGAAATAGAAAACTAGATATACACATAGAAATAGAAAATATAGAACCTAAACCAAAAACACCGAAACACACAAAACAAACACCCCCTGCCACGCCCTGACCAAACTACAATGACAAATAACCTCTTTTACTGGTCAGGACGTGACACCATGGGGGAGAATGAATAGGTTTTTATTAGATAGTCTGTGGGTCTGAGACCTGCCATGGGAGAGAATGAATAGGTTTTTATTGGATAGCCTTTGGGTCTGAGACCTGCCATGGGAGAGAATGAATAGGTTTTTATTGGATAGCCTGTGGGTCTGAGACCTACCATGGGGGAGAATGAATAGGTTTTTATTAGATAGCCTGTGGGTCTGAGACCTGCCATGGGGGAGAATGAATAGGTTTTTATTGGATAGCCTGTGACGTCTCTTCCTCTCATACCTTGAAATAAAATCTGTCTCACTGTTCATTTCTGTGTCATCAACCTAATAAAGCAGTATGACCATAAACTGGCGAAGAACACCTGGGACTTGATTCCTCCCTGGCATTCCTCCCTGGCATTCCTCCCTGGCATTACTCCCTGGCATTACTCCCTGGCATTACTCCCTGGCATTACTCCCTGGCATTCCTCCCTGGCATTTCTCCCTGGCATTACTCCCTGGCATTACTCCCTGGCATAACTCCCTGGCATTCCTCCCTGGCATTACTCCCTGGCATTACTCCCTGGCATTCCTCCCTGGCATTCCTCCCTGGCATTCCTCCCTGGCATTACTCCCTGGCATTACTCCCTGGCATTCCTCCCTGGCATTCCTCCCTGGCATTCCTCCCTGGCATTCCTCCCTGGCATTCCTCCCTGGCATTTCTCCCTGGCATTTCTCCCTGGCATTTCTCCCTGGCATTTCTCCCTGGCATTCCTCCCTGGCATTACTCCCTGGCATTACTCCCTGGCATTCCTCCATGGCATTTCTCCCTGGCATTCCTCCCTGGCATTCCTCCCTGGCATTTCTCCCTGGCATTCCTCCCTGGCATTTCTCCCTGGCATTCCTCCCTGGCATTTCTCCCTGGCATTACTCCCTGGCATTCCTCCCTGGCATTTCTCCCTGGCATTCCTCCCTGGCATTACTCCCTGGCATTACTCCCTGGCATTCCTCCCTGGCATTACTCCCTGGCATTCCTACTTGGCATTACTCCCTGGCATTCCTCCCTGGCATTCCTCCCTGGCATTTCTCCCTGGCATTCCTCCCTGGCATTTCTCCCTGGCATTTCTCCCTGGCATTTCTCCCTGGCATTACTCCCTGGCATTCCTCCCTGGCATTCCTCCCTGGCATTCCTCCCTGGCATTCCTCCCTGGCATTCCTCCCTGGCATTTCTCCCTGGCTACCTGGACTATTTGCATTGTGTGCCCCCCAACCCCTCTTTTTACGCTACTGCTATTCTCTGTTTATCATATATGCATAGTCACTTTAACTATATCTACATGTACATACTACCTCAATCAGCCTGACTAACTGGTGTCTGTATGTAGCCTCGCTACTTTTATAGCCTCTCTACTGTATATAGCCTCTCTACTGTATATAGCCTCTACTGTATATAGCCTCTACTGTATATAGCCTCTCTACTGTATATAGCCTCGCTACTGTATATAGCCTCTCTACTGTATATATCCTCTCTACTGTATATAGCCTCTCTACTGTATATAGCCTCTCTACTGTATATAGCCTCTCTACTGTATATAGCCTCTCTACTGTATATAGCCTGTCTTTTTACTGTTGTTTTATTTCTTTACCTACCTATTGTTCACCTAATACCTGTTTTGCACTATTGGTTAGAGCCTGTAAGTAAGCATTTCACTGTAAGGTCTACCTACACCTGTTGTATTCGGCACACGTGACAAATAAACTTTGATTTGAAGACCAACTCATTGTAAAGCACTGTTACCATGAACTGACAAAGAACACCTGGGACTTGATTCCTCCCTGGCATTATTGTGGAGACCAACTTATTGTAAAGCACTGTTACTATGAACTGGCAAAGGACACCTGGGACTTGATTCCTCCCTGGCATTATTGTTAAGACATGGAACACAATCTAGTCTTCAGTTCCAAATTACACCAGTAGAGGTCATTCGTTACATAAATGATAGCAAAAGTATGATTTTTGGTGATTTATTTATTTATTATTATTATTAGCTTTACTACGAATTGACATGACATTTATTTGTAGTGCTTCCATTTCACTTTCCACTCAAGGATTGGTCCAGCAGAGTCAAGGTAGCTACTGGCTTCAGGTAAAGTCAGAGACGGTGGGTAATGACGGGTCCTTGCTATTCTGGGTCCTTGGGATGTCCCTATGCCATTGAAGCTGACATTTAAAATTGTTAAAGTAAAGATTAAGATTATGGTAAAATAAAAGTTATGGTTAGGGATTAGAGTAAGGACGTCCCAAGGATCCCGGATAGGACTGTCCCTTGAGTAAGGACAGTCCTTTGTCTCCATGGCATAACTGTGATTCATTTAGCCTTGTGTCTTGTTCCAGTGCAAGGAAACACAAAGACACACAGCAGTAGAAATATGTATTGGAAAACAAATCAGAATTTCCCCTGCGTCAGGAATTCCATGTAGAGGTGTAGGCTAACCCAGGCTGCAATACGATCACCCGTCCGACCGGTGTGGCGGTGCGGAGGGTGTGGGCTGGTTGGGCTGAAGGGCAGGGCGCATACTTCGTACTCGTTATGCTGTAGGCTACCGGCTACTTTGCGCACTGTCTGTCTGGATCTAATCGGCAGCCTAAAGTGCCCAACGCTTTCTATCGCCGCTTTGCTATTCGCATTTATCCATAGAGACCCTTGGATTTGTACGTGCGCGTCATTTCTGACCTGTGGAGTGATTTTACGCGCAGCAATTTGGGACTGATCTTATCGAATCCGAATGGAATCAAACGGCAAAGCGGGAAACCATGGTAGGTTGAGCTGCAGATATATGGACTATTGTGTGATATCTGTTCATATTTACAGAACCTTCTTTTTTATGCTCTGCTACCCGAACCACTGTAACATCCGGTTGATTCCATTCCTTAATGGGCGTTGTGACCAGTTATGCTTGAGTGGAATGTGATTTGTTTGTCTGAGATTGTTGTCCTGCGTCCTATACAGGGCTGACTGACTGAGATTGTTGTCCTGCGTCCTATACAGGGCTGACTGACTGAGATTGTTGTCCTGCGTCCTATACAGGGCTGACTGACTGAGATTGTTGTCCTGCGTCCTATACAGGGCCGACTGACTGAGATTGTTGTCCTGCGTTCTATACAGGGCTGACTGACTGAGATTGTTGTCCTGCAGCTTGTATAGGGCTGACTGACTGAGATTGTTGTCCTGCAGCTTGTATAGGGCTGACTGACTGAGATTGTTGTCCTGCGTCCTATACAGGGCTGACTGACTGAGATTGTTGTCCTGCGTCCTATACAGGGCTGACTGACTGAGATTGTTGTCCTGCGTCTTGTATAGGGCAGATGTTAAACCAAGGACAAAGTCATGGTCGTTATTGACCTAGGAAGAATAAGTAGAATAAATGCTTTACCTTTGGAATTAACAATGTGGTTTATTGATGAGCAACAACATGTTTGTGTGCAGCCAGATCAGATGTTATTATGTGTGGAGGCAGGCAGAGAGAGACAGCCAACCAGGGAGCAGGTAGAGAGAGGCAGCCAACCAGGGAGCAGATAGAGAGAGGCAGCCAACCAGGGAGCAGGTAGAGAGAGGCAGCCAACCAGGGAGCAGGCAGAGAGAGGCAGCCAACCAGGGAGAAGGTAGAGAGAAGCAGCCAACCAGGGAGCAGGTAGAAAGAGGCAGCCAACCAGGGAGCAGGTAGAGAGAGGCAGCCAACCAGGGAGCAGGTAGAGAGGGGCAGCCAACCAGGGAGCAGGTAGAAAGAGGCAGCCAACCAGGGAGCAGGCAGAGAGAGGCAGCCAACCAGGGAGCAGGTAGAAAGAGGCAGCCAACCAGGGAGCAGGTAGAGAGAGGCAGCCAACCAGGGAGCAAGTAGAGAGAGGCAGCCAACCAGGGAGCAGGTAGAGAGAGGCAGCCAACCAGGGAGCAGGTAGAGAGAGGCAGCCAACCAGGGAGCAGATAGAGAGAGGCAGCCAACCAGGGAGCAGGTAGAGAGAGGCAGCCAACCAAGGAGCAGGTAGAGAGAGGCAGCCAACCAGGGAGTAGGCAGAGAGAGGCAGCCAACCAGGGAGCAGATAGAGAGAGGCAGCCAACCAGGGAGCAGGCAGAGAGAGGCAGCCAACCAGGGAGAAGGTAGAGAGAAGCAGCCAACCAGGGAGCAGGTAGAGAGAGGCAGCCAACCAGGGAGCAGGTAGAGAGAGGCAGCCAACCAGGGAGCAGGTAGAGAGGGGCAGCCAACCAGGGAGCAGGTAGAAAGAGGCAGCCAACCAGGGAGCAGGCAGAGAGAGGCAGCCAACCAGGGAGCAGGTAGAAAGAGGCAGCCAACCAGGGAGCAGGTAGAGAGAGGCAGCCAACCAGGGAGCAGGTAGAGAGAGGCAGCCAACCAGGGAGCAGGTAGAGAGAGGCAGCCAACCAGGGAGCAGGTAGAGAGAGGCAGCCAACCAGGGAGCAGATAGAGAGAGGCAGCCAACCAGGGAGCAGGTAGAGAGAGGCAGCCAACCAGGGAGCAGGCAGAGAGAGGCAGCCAACCAGGGAGAAGGTAGAGAGAAGCAGCCAACCAGGGAGCAGGTAGAAAGAGGCAGCCAACCAGGGAGCAGGTAGAGAGAGGCAGCCAACCAGGGAGCAGGTAGAGAGGGGCAGCCAACCAGGGAGCAGGTAGAAAGAGGCAGCCAACCAGGGAGCAGGCAGAGAGAGGCAGCCAACCAGGGAGCAGGTAGAAAGAGGCAGCCAACCAGGGAGCAGGTAGAGAGAGGCAGCCAACCAGGGAGCAGGTAGAGAGAGGCAGCCAACCAGGGAGCAGGTAGAGAGAGGCAGCCAACCAGGGAGCAGGTAGAGAGAGGCAGCCAACCAGGGAGCAGATAGAGAGAGGCAGCCAACCAGGGAGCAGGTAGAGAGAGGCAGCCAACCAAGGAGCAGGTAGAGAGAGGCAGCCAACCAGGGAGAAGGTAGAGAGAGGCAGCCAACCAGGGAGCAGGTAGAGAGAGGCAGCCAACCAAGGAGAAGGTAGAGAGAGGCAGCCAACCAGGGAGCAGGTAGAGAGAGGCAGCCAACCAGGGAGCAGGTAGAGAGAGGCAGCCAACCAGGGAGCAGATAGAGAGAGGCAGCCCCTTTACTCAGTACTTTGTTGAAGCACCTTTGGCAGCGATTACAGCCTCAAGTCTTCTTGGGTATGACCCTACAAGCTTGGCACACCTGTATTTGGGGAGTTTCTCCCATTCTTCTCTGCAGATCCTCTCAAGCTCTGTCAGGTTGGATGGATCAGTCACGTGGAAGACATAAACATACAGTACATAGAATAAACAAACAAACAGTAGGGGTTTATTTACATTTGAGTCATTTAGCAGACTCTCTGATCCAGAAACACTTATAATAGGGAGGCAATTAGCAGACTACAGTGGTGAGTCATTTAGCAGATCCACTTACAGTAGTGAGTAATTTTGCAGATGTTCTTATTCAGTTCCACTTACAGTAGTGAGTCATTTAGTAGACCCACTTACCCAGAACCACTACAGTAGTGAGTGCACACATTCTCTTACCAGTCCCCTGTGGGAATTGAACCCATAACCATGATGTTGCAAGCACCATGCTCTACCAACTGAGCCACACAGGACCACATGAAGTCCCATTGAGACCACGTGGCTTTATTTACACAGGAAGTCCCATTGAGACCATGTGTCTTTATTTACACAGGAAGTCCCATTGAGCCCATGTGTCTTTATTTACACAGGAAGTCCCATTGAGCCCATGTGTCTTTATTTACACAGGAAGTCCCATTGAGACCATGTGTCTTTATTTACACAGGAAGTCCCATTGAGACCATGTGTCTTTATTTACACAGGAAGTCCCATTGAGCCCATGTGTCTTTATTTACACAGGAAGTCCCATTGAGCCCATGTGTCTTTATTTACACAGGAAGTCCCATTGAGACCATGTGTCTTTATTTACACAGGAAGTCCCATTGAGACCATGTGTCTTTATTTACACAGGAAGTCCCATTGAGCCCATGTGTCTTTATTTACACAGGAAGTCCCATTGAGCCCATGTGTCTTTATTTACACAGGAAGTCCCATTGAGGCCATGTGTCTTTATTTACACAGGAAGTCCCATTGAGCCCATGTGTCTTTATTTACACAGGAAGTCCCATTGAGACCATGTGTCTTTATTTACACAGGAAGTCCCATTGAGACCATGTGTCTTTATTTACACAGGAAGTCCCATTGAGCCCATGTGTCTTTATTTACACAGGAAGTCCCATTGAGGCCATGTGTCTTTATTTACACAGGAAGTCCCATTGAGCCCATGTGTCTTTATTTACACAGGAAGTCCCATTGAGACCATGTGTCTTTATTTACACAGGAAGTCCCATTGAGACCATGTGTCTTTATTTACACAGGAAGTCCCATTGAGACCATGTGTCTTTATTTACACAGGAAGTCCCATTGAGACCATGTGTCTTTATTTACACAGGAAGTCCCATTGAGACCATGTGTCTTTTGCATGGGAGCCCTGCTTATCTAAATCTTGAATAAAGGTTGAATGTCCTCTCAGTCCCAGTTACAATATGCCTATAGGGTGTCTTTGTACTGTAACTGTTGTAAACAATGTTTAGACGACTGTGGTGTGGCTGTTGAGCTCCCAGAATGCAATATGTGATTGTTATGGAGCTGTTTAATCATCAAGGGAGCACTTTGCAAACTCTGTCTGGCACAAAGCACTAGGACGTAAAACTTTTCAACGTTTCACAGTAACATCTACATCTGGTTTGGCGTTTGGGTTAGAATGTGGAATGCTTTATTTTCCCTCCAACACTAGTCAGGAAAACACATCTCTGCAGTGCTGCTGCTGCTCATCCTGTGGTTCATATAGAAACAGCCAACAGATCAACTCTGAGAACAACACTGGTTTACATCTAAGGGTTCTTCATGTTGCTGTTACTCACAGGTTTTTCTATCTTTTCTGAATTTCTCTTTTTTATTTTTTGTGTTCATGTTGAGCTGTGTTCATCTTGGGCTGTGTTCACGCTGGGCTGTGTTTATGTTGGGCTGTGTTCAGGTTGGGCTGTGTGTAAAAGGTGCCTTGTTTACATTATTTACAATAAAGCGGCAATCAGCAATTGAAACAATAACAAAGCGTGTAAAAAGCTGAGGGATGGGGCTGGAGAAATGTAATCACTCTCAAATACATAGACAAAGCTATGGATGCAAGGATTGACCATCCATGATATTAACATGATCTTTTTAAACATGTTTTGAGGCTGTACAGTGTTTGTTTACATGTACTTTGTTTTACAAACATTGGAGTAAAACAAGCTTATATTTTGGGTTTTCATGGAGTGTGACAGTTGAACTAAGCTCATGAGGCATTTATAAGTTATATTTTTCAGGAATCAATTGGTACATGTTTTTTTATTTATAGGCCTAGAACGGATGTAAAATTGTAGATTGCCCCTTTAAATGAGGGCTGTTCAGCTCCAGACTAGCCCAACCGTTACTACTGCAGATGGAAATACTGCTTTAATTAAAAATACTGGAATGTTTCATTACACCCAAACATGACTGACTGGCTGACCGACTAAACGACTGGCTGACTGGATGATTGGCTGACTGGCTGACTGACCGATTGGCTGACTGACTGACCGACTAGCTGACTGACCGATTGGCTGACTGGCTGACTGACTGACTGACTGACTGACCGACTTGCTGACTGACCGACTGGCTGACTGACCGATTGGCTGACTGGATGACTGACCGACTGGCTGACTGACTGACCGACTGGATGACTGACCGACTGGCTGACTGACTGACTGACCGACTGGATGACTGACCGACTGGCTGACTGACCGATTGGCTGACTGACTGACTGACCGACCGACTGGCTGACTGGATGACTGACCGACTGGCTGACTGACTGACCGACTGACCGACTGGCTGACTGACTGACTGACCGACTGGCTGACTGACCGACTGGCTGACTGACCAACTGGCTGACTGACCGATTGGCTGACTGACTGACTGACCGACCGACTGGCTGACTGGATGACTGACCGACTGGCTGACTGACCGATTGGCTGACTGACTGACTGACTGACTGACTGGCTGACTGACTGACTGACTGACTGACCGACTAAACAACTGGCTGACTGACTGACTGACTGACTGACTGACCGACTGGCTGACTGACCGATTGGCTGACTGACTGACTGACCGACTAAACAACTGGCTGTCTGGATGACTGACCGACTGGCTGACTGACCGATTGGCTGACTGACCGACTGGCTGACTGACCGACTGGCTGACTGACCGATTGGTTGACTGGATGACTGACCGACTGGCTGACTGACTGACTGACCGACTGGATGACTGACCGACTGGCTGACTGACCAACTGGCTGACTGGATGACTGACCGACTGGCTGACTGACCGATTGGCTGACTGACTGACCGACTGGCTGACTGACTGACTGACCGACTGGCTGACTGACCGACTGGCTGACTGACCGATTGGCTGACTGACTGACTGACCGACTAAACGACTGGCTGACTGACTGACTGACCGACTGGCCGACTGACTGACTGACCGACTGGCTGACTGACCGATTGGCTGACCGACTGGCTGACTGACCGATTGGCTGACTGACTGACCGACTAAACGACTGGCTGACCAGATGACTGACTGACCGACTGGATGACTGACCGACTGGCTGACTGACCGACTGGCTGACTGGATGACTGACCGACTGGCTGACTGACTGACTGGATGACTGACCGACTGGCTGACTGACCGACTGGCTGACTGACCGATTGGCTGACTGACTGACTGACCGACTGGCTGACTGGATGACTGACCGACTGGCTGACTGACCGACTGGCTGACTGACCCATTGGCTGACTGACTGGCTGACTGACCGACTGGCTGACTGACTGACTGGCTGACTGACTGACTGACTGACTAAACGACTGGCTGACTGACTGACTGACTGACCGACTGGCTGACTGACCGACTGACCGACTGACCGACTGACCGACTGACCGACTGACCGACTGGCTGACTGACCGACTGGCTGACTGACCGACTGTCTGACTGACCGATTGGCTGACTGACTGACTGACTGACCGACTGGCTGACTGGATGACTGACCGACTGGCTGACTGACCGATTGGCTGACTGACTGACTGACCGACTGGCTGACTGGATGACTGACCGACTGGCTGACTGACCGATTGGCTGACTGACTGACTGACCGACTGGCTGACTGACCGACTGGCTGACTGACCGATTGGCTGACTGACTGACTGGCTGACTGACCGATTGGCTGACTGACTGACCGACTAAACGATTGGCTGACCAGATGACTGACTGACCGACTGGCTGACTGACCGACTGGCTGACTGACCGATTGGCTGACTGACTGACTGACCGACTGGCTGACTGACCGATTGGCTGACTGACTGACCGACTAAACGATTGGCTGACCAGATGACTGACTGACCGACTGGATGACTGATCGACTGGCTGACTGACCGACTGGCTGACTGGATGACTGACCGACTGGCTGACTGGATGACTGGATGACTGACCGACTGGTTGACTGGATGACTGACCGACTGGCTGACTGACCGACTGGCTGACTGACCGATTGGCTGACTGACTGACTGACCGACTGGCTGACTGGATGACTGACCGACTGGCTGACTGACCGATTGGCTGACTGACCGATTGGCTGACTGACTGACTGACCGACTGGCTGACTGACCGACTGGCTGACCGACTGGCTGACTGACCGACTGGCTGACTGACCGACTAAACGACTGGCTGACTGACTGACTGACCGACTGGCTGACTGACCGACTGGCTGACTGACCGATTGGCTGACTGGCTGACTGACCAACTGGCTGACTGACCGATTGGCTGACTGACTGAACGACTAAACGACTGGCTGACTAGATGACTGACCGACTGTCTGACTGACCGATTGGCTGACTGACTGACTGACCGACTGGCTGACTGACCGATTGGCTGACTGACTGACCGACTAAATGACTGGCTGACCAGATGACTGACTGACTGACTGGATGACTGATCGACTAGCTGACTGACCGACTGGCTGACTGGATGACTGACCGACTGGCTGACTGGATGACTGGATGACTGACCGACTGGCTGACTGACTGACCGACTGGCTGACTGACCGACTGGCTGACTGACCGACTGGCTGACTGACCGACTGGCTGACTGGATGACTGACCGACTGGCTGACTGGATGACTGACCGACTGGCTGACTGACCGATTGGCTGACTGACTGACTGACCGACTGGCTGACTGACGGACTGGCTGACTGACCGATTGGCTGACTGACTGACTGACCGACTGGCTGACTGACCGACTGGCTGACTGACCGACTAAACGACTGGCTGACTGACTGACTGACCGACTGGCTGACTGACCGACTGGCTGACTGACCGATTGGCTGACTGGCTGACTGACCAACTGGCTGACTGACCGATTGGCTGACTGACTGACTGACCGACTGGCTGACTGACCGATTGGCTGACTGACTGACCGACTAAACGACTGGCTGACTAGATGACTGACCGACTGGCTGACTGACCGATTGGCTGACTGACTGACTGACCGACTGGCTGACTGACCGATTGGCTGTTATTAGTTGGTGTTTATATTGGTTAGAGGTTTGTATAGTGGATGGATAAAGAGTCAGTTTTGCCATGCCATGTCTCACTGGAAACGGAGTAGTCAGCTTAAAGACAGGAACAGAAACTATCCACTGCTAAAAGTAAAGGAAAAACAATGGGAAATCTGTCCCATATACACTGATCAGGTCATCTTTACAATGGTAGAGGTTAGGATTGTGTTTATAATGGTAGAGGTTAGGATTGTGTTTATAATAGTAGTCCTCCATAGCAGGTATCTTACAGCCTATAATGACCTACCCTCCATAGCAGGTAGTCTTCAGCCTATTATGACCTACCCTCCATAGCAGGTAGTCTACAGCCTATAATAACCTACCCTCCATAGCAGGTAGTCTTCAGCCTATTATGACCTACCCTCCATAGCAGGTAGTCTACAGCCTATAATAACCTACCCTCCATAGCAGGTAGTCTTCAGCCTATTATGACCTACCCTCCATAGCAGGTAGTCTACAGCCTATAATAACCTACCATCCATAGCAGGTAGTCTACTGCCAGCCTATAATGACCTACCCTCCATAGCAGGTAGTCTACAGCCTATAAAGACCTACCCTCCATAGCAGGTAGTCTACAGCCTATAATGACCTACCCTCCATAGCAGGTATCCGACAGCCTATAATGACCTACCCTCCATAGCAGGTAGTCTACAGCCAGCCTATAATGACCTACCCTCCATAGCAGGTAGTCTACAGCCTATAATGACCTACCCTCCATAGCAGGTATCCTACAGCCAGCCTATAATGACCTACCCTCCATAGCAGGTAGTCTACAGCCTATAATGACCTACCCTCCATAGCAGGTATCCTACAGCCAGCCTATAATGACCTACCCCCCATAGCAGGTAGTCTACAGCCTATAATGACCTACCCTCCATAGCAGGTATCCTACAGCCTATAATAACCTACCCTCCATAGCAGGTAGCCTACAGTCTATAATGACCTACCCTCCATAGCAGGTAGCCTACAATGACCTACCCTCCATAGCAGGTAGTCTACAGCCTATAATGACCTACCCTCCATAGCAGGTAGTCTACAGCCTATAATGACCTACCCTCCATAGCAGGTAGTCTACAGCCAGCCTATAATGACCTACCCTCCATAGCAGGTAGTCTACAGCCTATAATGACCTACCCTCCAGAGCAGGTAGTCTACAGCCAGCCTATAATGACCTACCCTCCATAGCAGGTATCCTACAGCCTATAATAACCTACCCTCCATAGCAGGTATCCTACAGCCTATAATGACCTACCCTCCATACCATGTAGTCTACAGCCTATATGACCTACCCTCCATAGCAGGTAGTCTACAGCCTATAATGACCTACCCTCCATAGCAGGTAGTCTACAGACTATAATGACCTACTCTCCATACACAAATAATTACATTTTAACTTGACAATATCATATTTGCACTGATTGTTTGGAGGGGAAAATTCTCAAAAGGGTGTTACTGATTTTGTACAATCACCATACTGTGACGAACGTCGTAGTGAGGAAACCAAGGTGCAGCGTGGTGAGTGCTCATGTTCAAAATGTATTTTAACTCAGAACACTAAATCAAAATAACAAACAACGGAAAACGAGCGTCACGTTCTGCAGGCTATACTGAGCTGTACAAAAACAAGATCCCACACTGAAGGAGGGAAAAAGGGCTGCCTAAGTATGATTCCCAATCAGAGACAACGATAGACAGCTGCCTCTGATTGGAAACCATACTAGGCCAATCAAAGAAAAACATAGAAATATAACACAGACTGCCCACCCCACACCCTGACGTAACAAAATAGAGAAATAAACCGTCTCTCTCAGGTCAGGGCGTGACAGTACCCCCCCCCCCCCAAAGGTGTGGACCCCCGGCCGCAAACCTGAACCTATAGGGGATGGTCCGGATGGGCATCTACCCATGGTGGCGGCTCCGGTTCGCACTCCGCACACTGATCCCTCCGCTTTTGTGCCACCGGACCGTGGATTGTCGTGGGAGGAACCGGACCGTAGATCATCGCCGGAGGCTCTGTGCTGCAGGCCGCCGCCGGAGGTTCCGGGCTGCGGACCGCCGCCGAAGACTCCGGGCTGCGGACCGCCGCCGAAGATTCCGGGCTGTGGACCGCCGCCGAAGATTCCGGGCTGCGGACCGTCGCCACAGACTCCGGGCTGCGGACCGTCGCTGCAGACTCCGGGCTGCGGACCGTCGCTGCAGACTCCGGGCTGCGGACCGTCGCTGCAGACTCCGGACTGCGGACCGTGCTGAAGACTCCGGACTGCGGGTCGTCTCAGGAGGTTCCGGACTGCAGGCCGTCTCAGGAGGTTCCGGACTGTAGAACATCGCCGGAAGCTCTGGACAGGGAACTGTTCCCGGAAGCTCTGGACTGGGAACTGTCGCCGGAAGCTCTGGACTGGGAACTGTCGACGGAAGCTCTGGACTGGGAACTGTCGACGGAAGCTCTGGACTGGGAACTGTCGCCAGAGGCCTGATGCGTGGATCTGGCATAGGTGGCGCCAGACTAGTAACACGCACCTCAGGGCGAGTGTGGGGAGCAGGAACAGGACCCCCCAACTGGGCAGGCGCACTGGAGGCCTGAGGCATAGGGCTGGCACAGGTGGCGCCAGACTGGTAACACGCACCTCAGGGCAAGTGCGAGGAGCAGGCACAGGGCGTACCAGGCTGGATAGACTCACTGGAAGCCGGGTACGTGGGGCAGGCACAGGATATACTGGGCCGTGGAGGCGTACCGTAGGTCTCGAGCGTATAGCTGGCACAACCCGTGCTGGCTGGATGCTTACTTTCGCCCGGCAAACGCGGGGAGCTGGCACAGGAAGAACTGGGCTGTGAATACGCACTGGCGACACAGTGCGCAGCGCCGGCGCAGGATATCCTGGACCGAGAAGGCGAACTGGAGACCAGGAGCGCTGAGCTGGCACCACCCTTCCTGGCTGAATGCTCAACCTAGCTCGGCAAATGTGGGGCGCGGGCACAGATCGCACCGGACTGTGCCAGTGCGCATCACCGCATAACACGGTGCTTGCTTCTTCACTCGCTCCCCACGGTAAGCACGGGGAGTTGGCTCAGGTCTCCAACCTGACTCTGCCAATCTCCCCGTGTGCCCCCCCAAAAAAATGTGGGGGCTGCCTCTCGCACTTGCCTCGTGGTTGGTATAGTGCCTCGTAGTATCGCCGCTCCGCTCTTGCTGCCTCGATTTCCTCTTTAGGACGGCGATACTCCCCAGCCTGCCTCCAGGGTCCTTTCCCATCAAATATCTCCTCCCAAGTCCATTTGTCCTGCTGATCACACTGCTTGGTCCTTTGGTGGTGGGAGATTCTGTCACGGTTGTCGAAGGAAGGAGAAGCGGACCAAAGTGCAGCATGTGTGTCGTTCCACATTTTATTTACACTGTGAAACTATGCAATACATAAAAATAACTGAATAACAAAAACAACAAACCGTGACGCAGAGGTGAAACATACACTGACTCAAAGATAATCTCACACAAACCCAGGTGGGACAAACACCAACTTAAATATGACATCCAATTAGAGACAACGATGACCAGCTGCCTCTAATTGGAGATCCTCCCAAACACAGCCCAACATAGAAATACAAAACTAGAACAACCCAACATAGAAATTAAAAACTAGAACATAACAACATAGAAAAACTAAACTAGAAAACACCCCTGTCACGCCCTGACCTACTCTACCATAGAAAATAACAATTTACTATGGTCAGGATGTGACAAAGGGTCGCAAATGGGAGTGTTTTGGTCGCAATTTTGAGCCCTGAGTGGTAGCAAGTAGTGATGGGTCGTTCACTAACTAACGGCTCTTTTTGAATGGCTCTTTTTGGTGAACGTTGGGAACGAAATAGCATTGATGAAAGAGACATTAATTTGGCTTCCTGATTTACATACGGGTACTAGTGCGTTTTACTCTTTAAACAATGATTGTCTGCAAATAAGTTACAAAATCATTCTCTGAAGATGGTGAATCCTCACTGCAGAAACAATAAATAGTGGGGAAAGCAAGTCATTCTAGTCCATGTGATCTAATAATTGTGATCTTATAATTTGTCCAGATAAAAATGTATTTGAACGAGCATATCACGATCTGACATAATGGTAGCCTACTTTTTGGTTCTTGGTTGATTTTCAAGCATTTTGAATGAAGAGCCGTTTGAGAGCCAAATGATGCAGCTCTTTTATGTGACGGTTAATGTCTGCCTGACCTCTAACCTCTGTGTGACCCCACTAGGTTTAGAGGGCGATGTGGACCTCCAGTTCCTGCTGGAGGGGGGAAAGCTGCTGAAAGTAAAGTCTTCCTCTTGGAAAAAGAACCGAATGTACAAGCTGCATGATGACTACACGACCATATGGCATGAGTCACACAGGATATTCAAGAGAAAAGAGACCTGTGAGTACTGCACTGTTACTGTACCATTCATCTACATCAACAACTGATATAAAGCTAGCCCATTGATGGGCCTCAAACAAATGTACCTCCATTCTGTTATGAAACAACAAATCCCTGGATACCACTACTGGTCAGGCTGGGGGTTACATCCCTGGATACCACTACTGGTCAGGCTGGGGGTTACATCCCTGGATACCACTACTGGTCAGGCTGGGGGTTACATCCCTGGATACCACTACTGGTCAGACTGGGGGTTACATCCCTGGATACCACTACTGGTCAGGCTGGGGGTTACATCCCTGGATACCACTACTGGTCAGGCTGGGGGTTACATCCCTGGATACCACTACTGGTCAGGCTGGGGGTTACATCCCTGGATACCACTACTGGTCAGACTGGGGGTTACATCCCTGGATACCACTACTGGTCAGGCTGGGGGTTACATCCCTGGATACCACTACTGGTCAGGGTGGGGGTTACATCCCTGGATACCACTACTGGTCAGACTGGGGGTTACATCCCTGGATACCACTACTGGTCAGACTGGGGGTTACATCCCCAAAAAACATGAACCCGAACCCTCCAAGATCCCCCCACAGCTCCCCAATAACTGTCCCCGAACCATTCAAGACACCTCCCACAGCCCCACCCAAGAAGAAAAATAAAAAATACAATTAATTCCATTCCCCACCCCCAAGAACCCCGCAATGCACCAACAACCAAGATAATGAACTAAAGAGAAAAAAGAAAAAGACAGAAGAAAACAGCAAACAACAATGCAAAATTAAAAAAAATAATATATATATATACATTTAAAACAAAGGACATCAAGGACAACTAAAATCATAACAGCAATGCCAACTGTATATGTTTGTGTGCATGTCTGGCACTATGACATGTCTGTGTGTGTTCTTGTATGTGTTTATTTGAATGAGATTGTGTGTATATGCATGTGTACAAACACCTGCACGGCATCAGCCTCAGGCAAACCGGCATTAGTTGTAAAAACACTGCCACTCAGTGTCAGTCAAACATACTTTCTATTGTGATTTATTTAGACTTTAAAAAAACTTTTATCTTTGATCATCATCTCCCGCACAGCAACTCTACTCCCATTTGTCTCCAATTCCACATCCCAACCCTCAGCTTCCCTCAGCCCATCCCATCTATCTCTGCTGGCCACCCACTTCAGGTTTCTACGCAACATATATCTTTCAACTATGCTGTGATGTTTAAAGTACATTTTCAATCTATCTAATCGAATATAATCCACAGATTGCGAGTTGAAGATAAATACTTTTACAAAGAGTATTAGTATATTAGTAATTGACTGACCCGGTCTCTCCAGATCTCCTAACAGTAATATTTCTAGGGTCAATTTTAGATCAATGCTATGCATTTTCAGCTATTCCTTGCTATGCATTTTCAGCTAAACAGGTTACCTGAGGGCAATACCAAAATAAATGGTCTATTGATTCTGTATCCTCACAACAAAATCTGCAAAGCTTCGATGATATTATGCCCCAAATATTCAACATTTAGTTGGTATACATTTTGTTGGTATACTGGTATACTTTTCTATTTATGCTATTTTTATTCCTCTGCCAGTTTTGATCCTTTATATTGGGCAGTTCCCTACCTCCTCCCGCTGCCAGACACCTCTGTCACGATTGTGTGTAGGAACGGACCAAGGCGCAGCGTGAATATCGTTCCACATATTTTATTATAATGTGAAATAATGCAAGACATACAATAAACAAAACAACAAACCATGACGACAGAGGTGCACCATGCATTAACTCAAAATAATCTACCACAAACAAAGGTGGGAAAAACAACTACTTAAATATGATCCCCAATTAGAGACAATGATGATCTCTAATTGGGGATCATCCAAAAAACCCAACATAGAAAAACAGAAACTAGAACCACACATAGAAAAATAAAACTAGAATAAACCCCCCCAGTCACGCTCTGACCTACTCTACCATAGAAAATAAGAGCTCTCTATGGTCAGGACGTGACAACCTCCTCCATTTTTGGGGCAATGCTGTAATCAATTGGTTGTACTCTTGGATTGAGCAGACCTCTATGAAGGACATAACTCTACCATTCCAATTTACAATATCATTTAAGAACAAAATACCCTTTTCAAACATCTTTCCCATAAATACAGGTATTTCATTAACCAGCACATTTGAGTTCAGCCATAATATTTGTTGTAATATTTGTTCTATCTTTTCAGGGGGATGAAATTGAAATTGTAGCCAGCTCTGCAGTGCTTGTTTGAAAAAGAGAGATACTTGGAAAAAAGTATCATTTTCAATTAATTGAAAATGAGACATGGCAATCTGCACAAAGGCAAAAAGGCTATTTTTAAACAATGAATTAGCTTTTCTTAGTAATCTACTTGAGAACCATTTAGGGTTCAAATACAACTTTTGAATGAGTTAAGCTTTTAGAGAGAGGTTTAGTGCTTTTATATTTAATAATCTCAACCCACCCAATTCATATTCATTATATAGATGGGCATGTTTTATTTTGTCTAGTTTAGCATCCCAGACAAAGCAAAATATGTTTTGCTCATATGATTTGAAAAACGAATCATCAGGAGTTGGCAGCGCCATAAGTAAGTGAGTAAACTGAGATATGATTAAGGAGTTAATCAGGGCAATTTTTCCATAAATAGACAGGTATTTACCTGTCCATGGTTGCAGGATCTTGTCTATTTTTACAAGTTTTGTATTGAAATTCATTGTGGAGAGCTTATTTATATATTTTGTGTTATGAATACCGAGTATGTCTACTTCACCATCAGCCCATTTTATAGGTAAGCTGCAGGGTAATGTAAAAGTTGTATTTTAAGGATCCAATATGTAATATTGTACACTTATCATAATTAGGTTTTAGTCCAGAGAGTACAGAAACATTATCTAGATCTTTAATGAGACATTTCAGGGATCTAGCTCGTGGACTTAATATAAAACTTGAGTCATCGGCATACATGGACACCTTTGTATTTAAGCCTTGGATTTCTAATCCTCTAATGTTGTTATTGGATCTGATTTTAATAGCTAGCATTTCGATGGCCAAAACGAATAGATATGGTGACAGCGGACACCCTTGTTTAACTCCTCTTGACGATTCAAAACTCTCTGAGAAGTAGCCTTTATTTACTATTCTACACCTTGCTATACATTATTTTTACCCATTTTATAAGAGAATTACCGAAATTGAAAAAATACAGGCATTTATAAATAAAATCCAGTCTTACTTTATCAAATGCCTTTTCAAAATCCACTATAAATACCATTCCTGGCTTCTTATATGTTTCATGATTTTCTATTATTTCTAGTAGTTGTCGTATATTATCTCCAATGTATCGTCCATGTAAAAACCTGTCTGATCAGGATGAACAATACCTTGTAAAACCCTTTCAAATCTGAGTGCTATGAGTGCTAGTATTTTTGCATCACAACATTGAAGTGTAAGGGGCCTCCAGTTTTTTAGATAGGCTGAGTCTTTATATTTGCCATCTGGGTCTTGTTTAAATAATAGAGAAATCAGACTTTCCTGCTGAGTACCTGACAGACTACCATTTCTATAGGAGTAGTTAAAACAATCTAACAATGGAGCTTTCAGTATATCAAAAAATACTTGAGCCCTGGGGGTTTTCCAGACTGAAAGGAATTAATAGCCTCAAGAAGTTCTTCTTCTGTAATTTGACCTTCACACTGATCTTTCTGTACATTTGTTAATTTTCCATTATTTATATTATTTGGGAAGAATTCCTTACCATAATCTTCATTCAGTGAGAAAGGATGATACAGAAAAGATAACATCTGCCAAAAATAATTAGCTTCCTCTTTTAAAATATAATTCAGAGAATCATAGATGACTCCGTCTTCAGTAACGAGTTTCTGCAAATGCTTTTTGTTAGCGTTCCTATATTGGAGATTCAGGAAGAATTTTGTGCATTTTTTTGTATCATATTCCATCCAGTTTGCTTTATTTTTGTAATAGATTACATTAGATCGTTCTTGAATAAGTTCCTCAAGTTCTTTTTGTTTTTCCTCTAACTTATTTTGTATCTCTGTAGTATCGTTTTTATTGCTATCTACCTGTACTATTAGTTCATGGATTTCCCTTGTTAGTCTTGTCTCTTTAGCCAGAAACTGCTTTTTTATTATTGATGAATATTGAATTGAATGAACCCTGAAGGTACATTTAAAGGTATCCCAAACAATAGGGGGATTTGCTGAACCTATATTAGACTGGAAAAATTCTGTTATAATTTTTTTTGTCTTAGTTAAAAATAAGTTGTCCTCCAGTAAACCTTGATTAAATTTCCAATATCCCCGTCCACTTGGAATAATCTATAAGAGTTATGTGAATGCCAATTAGATGATGATCCGATCGCATTCTGTCTCCTATTAATTTTTTTAACCTTTGATGCCAGAGAGAAAGAGACAAGAAAGTAGTCAAGGCGACTAGCTTGATTAAGTCTCCTCCATGTATATCTCACTAGGTCGGGGTATTTTAGTCTCCAAATATCCACTATTTCTAATGTGTCCATAATATTTGTGATTTCCTTAAGGGCACGGTGATGATAGTTTGTAGAGTGATTACCTTTACGGTCCATTGAGGTACTTAACACTGTGTTATAGTCTCCTACCATGATTAGATCATTTGTTGCCTGTAAGTTCAATAAATTGGTATAAATGTTTTCGAAGAAGTGTGAATCATCCTTTTTTGGACCATATAGATTAATGAGCCAAATATCTTTTTCGTCCACTTTCATATTCAAAAGGATCCACCTTCCTTGCGAATCATTCTTGACAATTTGCACATTCAGATCAAAATGTTTGTTAATTAATATCATCACACCTTTCGAGTTCCGTTGTCCATGACAGAAAATGATTTCACCACCCCATTCCTTTTCCCACGCAACTTCATCTAAGGATGTAGAGTGAGTTTCCTGTAAACAGTACATGTTATATTCCTTTTCTTTTAGCCATGTAAAGACTGATCTTCTTTTTTTATAATCTGCTAAACCATTACAATTATAACTAGCTATACTTATTTCACCCCTTACCATAACTAGATACTATTCTCAGTCTAAATTGACCATAATTAGTGCTTGTTACTGCCATAAGAGGTATTATGAAGGTCAAAACTAGAGCTTTCAAATGTCTGATATTTAAAATTCAAGAAATAGGTTCTAGCAATATTTGTTATATTCCCTTGCCTGTGAGCCAATACCACAGATGTTAGAAAATTGAGACAAGATATTATGTGTAACAAATCTGAGTAGGTTGATGTGTATGATATTAGATGTGATTTAATGAGAGTGTGTACGATGTCTGTATAAGAGTAAGACTATAATGTGTGATGTCCAAATAAATAATAACTCTGCCAATTTTCATGGTTGAGTGTCTCTGTGTGTAACATGTAGTGCGTATAGCCTTAATATTCATGATGATAATTGTAATCCATATCGTATCACCATCATAGTTGCATCATAATTACCTTTAACACAATTGAAAAACACATCCCAGCATTTCCATAGCAATTGACCCTGACCTGTTCACCGGACGTGCTTGTTGCACCCTCGACAACTACTATGATTATTATTATTTGACCATGCTGGTCATTTATGAACATTTTAACATCTTGACCATGTTCTGTTATAATATCCACCCGGCACAGCCAGAAGAGGACTGGCCACCTCTCATAGCCTGGTTCCTCTCTAGGTTTCTTCCTTGGTTTTTGGCCTTTCTAGGGAGTTTTTCCTAGGGAGTTTTTCCTAGCCACCGTGCTTCTTTCACATGCATTGCTTGCTGTTTGGAGTTTTAGGCTGGGTTTCTGTACAGCACTTTGAGATATCAGCTGATGAACGAAGGGCAATATAAATAAATGTGATTTGATTTGATTTGATGATCATGAAAGAGACCTTGCATTACTCTAGAGACGGCTTCACTACAGTACAAATGTATTCCGTACAATATGTTATTATTCCCCAATGCCCCTATTCTGATATCTTCCCCTTGCTTGTTGTAAACATATATAAACTTATAGACAAATACATAAAAAAGATAGACAAACAATAAACACATTAATTTATAAAACAGTTCTCGACAATAGAGAGAGTGGGAGAGAAGAGAAAAGAGAGAAAGAGAGAGTGAGAGAAGAGAGCGAGATCAGGTGTGTGTATGTATGAATCCATATGTGTGTAGCAGTGTAGGTTCCATCCCTCTCTTCGCCCCAACCTGGGCTCGAACCAGGGACCCTCTGCACACATCAACAACTGACACCCACGAAGCATCGTTACCCATCGCGCCACAAAAGCCGCGGCCCTTGCAACGCAAGGGGAAACCCTACTTCAAGTCTCAGAGTGAGTGACTTCACTGATTGAAATGCTATTAGCGCTGTTACGAACCGGCTCAAAGTTCGTAACAAAAGGGAGACAACGTGGAGACAAAGGGTAACAAAAATATATATTTATTAAATAAAACAACTAAGAAGGTAACAATGGCATGTGTAATCAGTAATCAGTAGTGTAAGTGAGTGTGTTGCATACTTGAATGTAATAATGCAGAGTGTTGAAAGGTGCCAAAGCAAATAACCAAGAAAACCACAAAACTCCCCAACCAATATCAATAAGGTGTCTGCGTGGAGAGAGTCTCCTCAATGAATGGGGAAGAGGTCCATTTATCCTGGGAAACACCTGAGCCCAGGTGTTTCCCATTCATCTGACGACCCTTCCAACTCCGCCCACCGGCCTCCTAATAAAGAAACAAGAACAAGAGAGAATACGGCAGACAGAGTGGGAGGGTCGTCACACCCCCCCCCATAAAACCGGGGACCAACAAGGGCCCCGGAACAACGTACCAGCCTCTGCGTCCCAAATCGACACAGGCTTCTGCGTCCCAAAGCGACACAGGCCTCTGCGTCCCAATTTTACAAAAGGTTACATGTTCACCTTCCACTTGCCCCAACCAACCTCCTTCTCCCCAGTCCTCAGCAACCTTTATATATAAGGGAAGCAACATTTAAGAGGAAAGGAGAACACAAGACCAGGAGGAAACAGACAGGAAAGTTAGAACATGACAACCCCCCAACAATGATCACTCACATAACACTCAGGAACAGGGCACACAAGAGACCACATTAGCTACCAACGCAAACAACATTTCCCAACGATTCATAGTCCTAAACTCATAATGAATACGAGTACAGACTAGAGGATGTAATAAAGTCAAAAATGTCATATGCCCTACTCGTCAGTGGCCCCTGCCAATGGCACAATAACCGTTCAAATTTGCTCACAACTTAGCTGCGCCGACTTGATCAACGCCATCCTCCATCTAAGGAAGAGGAAATTAATCCGGCTTAGTAACTCCGTTTACATTACGGTGGTCCGTTCCATCCGTTTTACTGACCAAGATACAGGGAGAAGCCCAACTAGAGAAAGAAGGCTCTGCTATCTTACTCTCCAGCATGTACCTGACCTCAGCATCCAGACAACGCAGTTTCTCTACAGAGACTCTATAGCACCGCTGACGAATGGGGTCAGCATTTCCAGTGTCAATATCATGCTCTATCAAGTTTGTACGTGTATGTGTCACAGAAAACAAACCTGGAATTTTCCGAATCAGAACAACCAGCTCTTTCCGCCCATCAACAGGTAGCTGAGTGAAAGGGCCATCCAAAATATCCAGTGTCTCAGAATTTTTTAATCTACCCTGCAGTATGCAATCATCGGGACTAGGAACATTTTTTTCCTCATGCACAGACCTAGCATTAACAGAACCAAGGGAAGCAACGTTATCAGCCAAACGAACAGGTTTACCGTCCTCTTTAGACTCCCACTGTTCAGTCTCCGTTGAACGTGCATAATAGGGTTTTAACAAATTTACATGGCACAGTTGGTGTGCTTTTCTCCGTTCTGGAGTGGCAACTAGATAATTCTGCTCAGTGTACTGGCGCACCACTGTATATGGACCTTGAAACTTGGCTTGAAAAGGAGAACCAATAATTGGCAGCAGAGCAAGAACCTGGTCACCTGGACTAAAGTGACGAGGCTCAGTTCGACGATCAAATATGCCCTTCATCCTTTCCTGTGAAGATGATAGCTTTTCTTTCGCCATTTCACCAGCGGCATACAAGCGTCGCCGGAAATCACACACATACGATAACAAGGACTGAGGAGGCTCGGGAGACTTCCAATCATCCTGGAGAACAGATAAAAGTCCACGCACCCTATGTCCAAACACAAGGTCATTTGGACTGAAACCTGTGCTCTCCTGTGAAACCTCCCTAGCGGCTAACAGTAACCAAGGCAACCCCTCCTCCCAATCCTTATCCATCTCAGTACAATAAGCTCTCAACAAAGACTTAAGTGTTTGATGGAAACGTTCCAGTGCTCCCTGACTTTGCGCATGATAGGCGCTAGACAAATTGTGTTTAATATGGAGCTGTTGTAAAACCTGACCAAAGAGAGTAGAGGTGAAATTTGATCCTTGATCACTCTGAATGACCTTAGGGATTCCAAAAAGTGAGAAAAACTGAGTCAAAGCTTTTAACACAGACTTAGTCGTGATAGACCGGAGAGGATAAGCAGCCGGAAACCTAGTGGTCTGACACATCACAGTCAACAAGTAATTACTACCTTTTTTAGAACGAGGCAGAGGACCAACACAATCAATAATCAGGTACTCAAAAGGTTGGCTGAGTACCGGAATAGGAAACAGTGGTACCGGCTTAATAGCTTGATTAGGTTTACCAGTTAATTGACAGGTGTGACAAGTTTTGATAAACTCAGAAACATCTCTCTTCAATCCAGGCCAAAAGAAATGTCTTAATATACGATTGTAGGTTTTCCTCACACCCATATGTCCAGCAACATCATTGTGAGAAGTGGTCAAAACCAACTCACGAAGCTTAACTGGTACAACAACCTGACTAATCGCCTCCCCCAGAAAACAACTACCATGAGACATCCACTTTCTCATCAGGACATCCTCTTGGAGAAAATATCCATGTGCAACATCTCCCAACTGTTCCACAGGCACAATTTGGTCACGCAACTTCTCTAATGTGGGGTCAGTCCGTTGCGCATCGATTAGATCGGAGCGGGGTACAGTTAACGGAATAACGGGGAAAACAGTGATAGACGTCTTTGTGGTATTCTCATTTACCGACGCAGTAACTAGATCGCCATGGATCATAGAACGCGTCACTGCACACGCAGAGAACACCTCTGGGAAACTCTGCGCACTCTCATCAGGAATCCCTACAATTACCGGTGTAGTGGAAACCACTAGAGCTGGAGACACAACAGGCCACACACGCTCACCAGCCAAGTTATTCCCAAGGATAACGTCAATACCCTCAATAGGCAATGAAGGACGCACCCCCACAACAACCTCACCTTTCACCAGTCGACAATCCAACATTAGTCTATGCAATGGAACTGACAGATTGTTCAAACCTATTCCCCTAATTAGAACACTATTCCCAGAATCAGACTCAGCAGAGAAGGGTAACACAGATTCCAACACAAACGATTCCGAGGCACCTGTGTCTCGTAGGATCTTCACTGGCACTAGGTTCTTACTTCCTAACATGGACACAAAACCCTCCGTAACGAAAGGTAAATAGCCTGGGTCAATATGAACTTTCACATGGCCCTGGGCCTGAGACAATGTTTCAGTAGTAAACTGATGTGGAACAGACGCAGCTAACGCCGTAGGCTTAGATTTAACGTTATCACACGTACTGAATTTACCCCTAGACCTGAGAACCGGACATTCATTTTTCCAATGACCTGAGCCGTGACAGTAGTGACACTCTTGACCAAAGTCAGTTTTACCACGGGAGTCAGGCTCAACCCTAGTTGAATAAAACTCTGCCCGTGAACCAGAGTATCTTTTTGAGCGTGGCTCAAATCTCTCCGAACGCCCCCACTCACTCCAAGTACGGGGTTCTACAAAAACACTTTTGTGAGTCAAAACATATTCGTCTGCCAAAACCGCAGCTTCAGCGACAGTTTTAACTTTCCGTTCGTTAATGTACGTGGCTATATAATCAGGGATTGTGTCCTTAAATTGCTCTAGCATAATCAGATCACACAGCCCTTGAAAAGTCATAACCGCAGAGGCGGAACACCAGCGATTAAACTGTGAAGATAATTGTCGCACAAACTCAACATGAGTTTGTTTATCATCCCTTTTTAAAGTTCTAAATCGTTGGCGGTAAGCCTCAGGAACCAATTCGTAAATCTGTAACACCGCCGTTTTAACCTTATCATAAATGACACTGTCGGCTACACTAAGAGCTGAATATGCTTCCTGCGCTTTACCAGTCAGCACACATTGCAACATCAAAGCGCGATCAGAATCAGGCCAACTCCTAGCGTTAGCAACACGCTCAAACAACAAAAAGAATGTCTCAGGATCCTTTTCATTAAACTGAGGCAACAACCGTAAATTCCCAACAATGTCAAATGTGTCCGGGGCACGACCAAAAGAGGAACGATTCCTAAGTAATTCTGGGTCACCTTCCCAGAGCAAACTCTCTCCTGAGAGCTTTCCTTCCCTAACCAACTCTAGTCGCTCTTGTTGCAGCTTGATTTTAGCACGCTCGATATCCTGTTTAAATTCCAATTCCTTTTCATGTTTTAACCGATCTGCACGCTCGATATCCTGTTTAAATTCCAATTCCTTTTCATGTTTTAACCGATCTGCACGCTCCATATCCTGTTTAAATTCCAATTCCTTTTCATATTTTAACTGATCAGCAGCCAATTCCTTTTCATATTTTAACTGATCAGCAGCCAATTCCTTTTCATATTTTACACGATCTGCACGCTCCTTATCCTGTTTAAATTCCAACTCCTTTTCATATTTTAACTGATCAGCAGCCAATTCCTTTTCATATTTCAACCGATCTGCACGCTCCATATCCTGTTTAAATTCCAATTCCTTTTCATATTTTACACGATCGTGCTCTTGCTGTAACAGAAGCAGCTCTTTCTGCTGTTCAAAAAGAAGATTACTAGGACTAACCGATGGAGCGGTAATTGTGACATATCGGGGAGACGGCGAGTCCTCAGCAGAGACTGCCCCAGTGGTAACGTCAAGAATACCACTCTCCATCAGATTGGCCTTCAATATTAACCTAATGGAATTTTTTAGACGTTTATCACTAATTTCAATTTTGTAGTGTTCAGCAACCTTCAACAGCTGTTCTTTAGTACATACGTCTAACAGTTCCTCTGATGGAAAGCGAATGAACTCGTCTACATTAGACGCCATAGTCAGAGAGAGAGAGGAAAGGGAGAGAAAAAAAAAAAAATCTCACTCAACCCCTCTGAGCACATCAGACCACAACAAGAGAAAAAACAATCACACTGGTACCACAGAAAAGAGATGAGATATGGAGCTTCCCCAAAACCTACAATAACTCAACCCTAGTCTTCATGCAGATTTGCGGTGGGTAATTATGCACTGTAGCCCGCTGGCGAGGAAGTAACCCCCCAGCACGCTGGTAGATTCCACCAAGCCACGGATGTGCTCCCGAGACAACTGCTCAGTCCACAGACACCACACAAAAATAACAAACATTAACAATGCCCAACATATTCCAAAATGAAACACGTCGCTAAGCCTATCAGGGGAAAAAGACTATAGCTCCAGGTAGTAAGTTTCACTACCCTAACCAAATCTCCCACCGAGGTACACAGCTGATTCTACTCACCTCAGACCAATGTTCCAACAGCGAGTACAACAAGTGTTTCCAGGCTGGGCAGAGTCCTGGAAACTAACCAATGTACTCTCTCCAACGCAGCACACAAACAAAACAACCAAAGGCAACCAGTACTGAGCACCAAACTCAAACTAACAAACAAAGCACCTCAAGTTAACATACCTCCACGTTTTCTCCCAAACACAAGTTCAAAATCCTGGACGAGCTCCCACTTGTTACGAACCGGCTCAAAGTTCGTAACAAAAGGGAGACAACGTGGAGACAAAGGGTAACAAAAATATATATTTATTAAATAAAACAACTAAGAAGGTAACAATGGCATGTGTAATCAGTAATCAGTAGTGTAAGTGAGTGTGTTGCATACTTGAATGTAATAATGCAGAGTGTTGAAAGGTGCCAAAGCAAATAACCAAGAAAACCACAAAACTCCCCAACCAATATCAATAAGGTGTCTGCGTGGAGAGAGTCTCCTCAATGAATGGGGAAGAGGTCCATTTATCCTGGGAAACACCTGAGCCCAGGTGTTTCCCATTCATCTGACGACCCTTCCAACTCCGCCCACCGGCCTCCTAATAAAGAAACAAGAACAAGAGAGAATACGGCAGACAGAGTGGGAGGGTCGTCACAGCGCGCACCGCCGCTAACTCACTAGCCATTTCACATCGGTTACATGTGTAAGCAAGCATGTAATTGAGTACGTGTGTGTTCATATCCACTTCATAATGTTCAGATATTTTTACAGTTCCCATACCTTCTTTTTTTCGTAACCTGAAGTCCCTATAGAATTTAGTACAGCCACGGTGTTATGGAGCTGTCTCAGAATAGCTGTCCATCTATAAAGAGTTTGTCCACAATGAGAAAGGCACGCCTACCATCCTTCCTTTGTTGTCTTTGTACCGGATACAGTCTCTTACGACGTTTGTTTATCTCCCTTGGAAATTGGTCATTAAGACCGAATTTGGTCCCTTTAAGCTCCCTTCCCCTGCTATTGATCAGCTCCTTTTATTGGTAGTGTTCAAATTTTGCGATGATCGGTCGGGGACCCTTGGTCTTGTCGCTCCGAGCTCCAAGTCTCTGTACTCGGTGGAAAGCCACCTTGTTTACAGTCTCTGTAGGAAGTTTCAAGTTGGATTGCATGAATTCTCTGATCGCGCCCTCTGGATTATTGGATGCGTCCTCAGGAATCCCAGAAATTGTTTTCTGATTTTCACGCATGCTACGACTTTGTATGTCTAGTAGCGAATCCTTCATCACTCTGTTTCCCCTGAGTAGACAATCCATGTTGGAATCGTGGATCTTTACTTTGGCTGTGAGTATCTTGTTTTCTCCTTGGAGCGTGAGAATTTCACTCTGGCTGAACTCCAAACTCCCCCTCAGCCCTGTTACCTCCTCACACACATTTTCCAGTGTTGCCTGGATTCCAGCCAGAGCACTAGCCTCTACCTCAACGGTAAGTAAATTGTCCGTTTCTGTAGATGAATCTGTTTTTCTTTTTTTTGTCAGGTTAAAGTTATTTTGTGAGTTGGTCGGATCTTTCCATGAAGGAGTATCTTTTCCTCCATAGTGTAAAGCTGTTGGTACTCATTGATTTCACTCAGGATCTCCTTAGTATCCAGATTGGCTCTTTACTGCAACCAGTTGTTTTACGAAAGATAACAATGAGTCTTTCCCACGACAACGACAGGTGTCTGTAGTACTGCCAGCTAGCACTCGTGGAATCCTCGCAAAAAAGGAACACAAACTTGCAGTCCCAGCCGTAAAGGCTAACAAAACTTAAGTTTGGATTCAAATCGATTTAATGAAAATGTTTTAATGTAAACAACAAACCGAGTGTAGACAGTACAATGTCCTGTTGCGCGCTCTGATGACGTCTGCTGAATAGTTAGCTTGTTTAGCTAGTTAACACTAACAGATCGTGTGCTAGATAGTTAGCTTGTTTAGCTAGTTACCATTAACAGATAGTGTTCTAGATAGTTAGCTTGTTTAGCTAGTTACCATTAACAGATCGTGTTCTAGATAGTTAGCTTGTTTAGCTAGTTACCACTAACAGATTGTGTTCTAGATAGTTAACTTTTTTAGCTAGTTACCATTAACAGATCGTGTTCTAGATAGATAGCTTGTTTAGCTAGTTGGCCGAAGACAAGGAGGAAATAACAAGTGGTGAATCCTGACTGTTTCCACACTACTTCCCTCTCCACTGTCCAGGCCGGTGTGTGTGTGTGTGTTTGTATGTGTGCGTGTGTGCTGGTGTGTCTTTCCAGTCCACCCTTGGCTTCCTCTGAGACATCTCCAGGCAGAGGACTGTTCATGTTTATCTGCTCAAGCCCAGAATCCAGCTGGCCCCTCCATCCACTCCACCCAACCTAGAGAAGGCTGCTCCTGCTGAGCCTGATAACCTATGGCCTCTCCCTGAGCAAACACTGGAGCCCGGACCATACCAGTGGCCACACACACCCAGACTGTGCAGAGGCTCAGAGGGGAGTGATCATGTGAATGACCTGGCAAGGCTATTGTTTCCTGTGGGTAGGCGTGCTATAGCAGGTCTGGAGATGGGTTAGAGTAGGCCTGGAGATGGGTTAGAGCAGGCCTGGAGATGGGTTAGAGTAGGCCTGGAGATGGGTTAGAGTAGGCCTGGAGATGGGTTAGAGTAGGCCTGGAGATGGGTTAGAGTAGGGCTGGAGATGGGTTAGAGCAGGTCTGGAGATGGGTTAGAGTAGGCCTGGAGATGGGTTAGAGTAGGGCTGGAGATGGGTTAGAGTAGGCCTGGAGATGGGTTAGAGTAGGGCTGGAGATGGGTTAGAGTAGGCCTGGAGATGGGTTAGAGCAGGTCTGGAGATGGGTTAGAGCAGGTCTGGAGATGGGTTAGAGTAGGCCTGGAGATGGGTTAGAGTAGGGCTGGAGATGGGTTAGAGCAGGTCTGGAGATGGGTTAGAGTAGGCCTGGAGATGGGTTAGAGTAGGGCTGGAGATGGGTTAGAGTAGGCCTGGAGATGGGTTAGAGTAGGGCTGGAGATGGGTTAGAGTAGGCCTGGAGATGGGTTAGAGCAGGTCTGGAGATGGGTTAGAGCAGGTCTGGAGATGGGTTAGAGCAGGTCTGGAGATGGGTTAGAGTAGGGCTGGAGATGGGTTAGAGTAGGCCTGGAGATGGGTTAGAGCAGGGTTGGAGATGGGTTAGAGCAGGGCTGGGTTAGAGCAGGGTTGGAGATGGGTTAGAGTAGGGTTGGAGATGGGTTAGAGTAGGGCTGGAAATGGGTTAGAGTAGGCCTGGAGATGGGTTAGAGTAGGCCTGGAGATGGGTTAGAGCAGGGCTGGGTTAGAGCAGGGTTGGAGATGGGTTAGAGTAGGGTTGGAGATGGGTTAGAGTAGGGCTGGAGATGGGTTAGAGTAGGCCTGGAGATGGGTTAGAGTAGGCCTGGAGATGTGTTAGAGCAGGGTTGGAGATGGGTTAGAGTAGGCCTGGAGATGGGTTAGAGTAGGGTTGGAGATGGGTTAGAGTAGGCCTGGAGATGGGTTAGAGTAGGCCTGGAGATGGGTTAGAGCAGGGCTGGGTTAGAGCAGGGTTGGAGATGGGTTAGAGTAGGGTTGGAGATGGGTTAGAGTAGGGTTGGAGATGGGTTAGAGCAGGGCTGGAGATGGGTTAGAGCAGGGCTGGAGATGGGTTAGAGTAGGCCTGGAGATGGGTTAAAGTAGAGTTGGAGATGGGTTAGAGTAGGGTTGGAGATGGGTTAGAGTAGGGTTAGAGATGGGTTAGAGTAGGCCTGGAGATGGGTTAGAGTAGGGTTGGAGATGGGTTGGAGATGGGTTAGAGCAGGGTTGGAGATGGGTTGGAGATGGGTTAGAGTAGAGTTGGAGATGGGTTAGAGTAGGGTTGGAGATGGGTTAGAGCAGGGCTGGGTTAGAGCAGGGCTGGAGATGGGTTAGAGCAAGGTTGGAGATGGGTTAGAGCAGGGTTGGAGATGGGTTAGAGTAGGGCTGGAGATGGGTTAGAGTAGGCCTGGAGATGGGTTAGAGTAGGGTTGGAGATGGGTTAGAGCAGGGTTGGAGATGGGTTAGAGCAAGGTTGGAGATGGGTTAGAGCAGGGCTGGAGATGGGTTAGAGTAGGCCTGGAAATGGGTTAGAGTAGGGTTGGAGATGGGTTAGAGTAGGGTTGGAGATGGGTTAGAGTAGGCCTGGAGATGGGTTAGAGCAGGGTTGGAGATGGGTTAGAGCAGGGTTGGAGATGGGTTAGAGCAGGGCTGGGTTAGAGTAGGGCTGGGTTAGAGCAGGGCTGGGTTAGATCGGGGTTGGGTTACAGCAGGGCTGGGTTAGATCAGGGCTGGGTTAGAGCAGGGCTGGGTTAGAGTAGGGCTGGGTTAGAGTAGGGCTGGGTTAGATCAGGGCTGGGTTAGAGTAGGGCTGGGTTAGAGTAGGGCTGGAGATGGGTTAGAACAGGGCTGGGTTAGAGTAGGGCTGGGTTAGAGTAGGGCTGGGTTAGATCAGGGCTGGGTTAGAGTAGGGCTGGAGATGGGTTAGAGTAGGGCTGGAGATGGGTTAGAGTAGGGCTGGAGATGGGTTAAAGTAGGGTTGGAGATGGGTTAGAGTAGGGTTGGAGATGGGTTAGAGTAGGGTTAGAGATGGGTTAGAGTAGGCCTGGAGATGGGTTAGAGTAGGGTTGGAGATGGGTTGGAGATGGGTTAGAGCAGGGTTGGAGATGGGTTGGAGATGGGTTAGAGTAGAGTTGGAGATGGGTTAGAGTAGGGTTGGAGATGGGTTAGAGCAGGGCTGGGTTAGAGCAGGGCTGGAGATGGGTTAGAGCAAGGTTGGAGATGGGTTAGAGCAGGGTTGGAGATGGGTTAGAGTAGGGCTGGAGATGGGTTAGAGTAGGCCTGGAGATGGGTTAGAGTAGGGTTGGAGATGGGTTAGAGCAGGGTTGGAGATGGGTTAGAGCAAGGTTGGAGATGGGTTAGAGCAGGGCTGGAGATGGGTTAGAGTAGGCCTGGAAATGGGTTAGAGTAGGGTTGGAGATGGGTTAGAGTAGGGTTGGAGATGGGTTAGAGTAGGCCTGGAGATGGGTTAGAGCAGGGTTGGAGATGGGTTAGAGCAGGGTTGGAGATGGGTTAGAGCAGGGCTGGGTTAGAGTAGGGCTGGGTTAGAGCAGGGCTGGGTTAGATCGGGGCTGGGTTACAGCAGGGCTGGGTTAGATCAGGGCTGGGTTAGAGCAGGGCTGGGTTAGAGTAGGGCTGGGTTAGAGTAGGGCTGGGTTAGATCAGGGCTGGGTTAGAGTAGGGCTGGGTTAGAGTAGGGCTGGAGATGGGTTAGAACAGGGCTGGGTTAGAGTAGGGCTGGGTTAGAGTAGGGCTGGGTTAGATCAGGGCTGGGTTAGAGTAGGGCTGGAGATGGGTTAGAGTAGGGCTGGAGATGGGTTAGAGTAGGGCTGGAGATGGCTGGGCATGCTATAAGGCAGCGTTTCCCAAACTTGATACTGAGGGCCCCATTATTGGAATTATTATTTGAATCGGCTGTGTAGTGCTAGGGCAAAAACCAAAACGTGCACCCCTTCCTTGGGGTCCCGAGGACAGAGTTTGGGAAGCTCTGCTATATGGGCAGGGATGATGTTGATGGGACAGTATGGGGACAGAAGAGGAAACAGAACAGTAGTGATTTCAGAGGCATTTTCTTGTTGAAGGAAGAGTGCAGCACTTGTATTGCATTCCTGTGGTCTTGAATGAGTTTACCAAGATCTCTTTGGAAGGGGAAGAGGTCAAGGGGTATGTCAGAAATATTCTAGCTATTTTCACAACCGGAATTATGAGTGTAATAGCTGGCAGTGACGAGGGCAGTGACGAGGGCAGTGACGAGGGCAGTGGCGACGGCAGTGGCGAGGGCAGTGACGAGAGCAGTGGCGAGGGCAGTGGCGAGGGCAGTGACGAGGGCAGTGGAGAGGGCAGTGGCGAGGGCAGTGGCGAGGGCAGTGACAAGGGCAGTGGAGAGGGCAGTGGAGAGGGCAGTGGCGAGGGCAGTGGAGAGGGCAGTGGCGAGGGCAGTGGCGAGGGCAGTGGCGAGGGCAGTGGCGAGGGCAGTGGCGAGGGCAGTGGCGAGGGCAGTGGAGAGGGCAGTGGAGAAGGCAGTGACGAGGGCAGTGGAGAGGGCAGTGGAGAGGGCAGTGGCGAGGGCAGTGGAGAGGGCAGTGGCGAGGGCAGTGGAGAGGGCAGTGGCGAGGGCAGTGGAGAGGGCAGTGGCGAGGGCAGTGGGCAAGAAAATGACTGTAAAAACTGTTAAATCTCCGTGGATTGATGAAGAATTGAAAAATTGTATGGTTGAGAGGGATGAGGCAAAAGAAATGGCAAATAAGCCTGGCAGCACAACTGATTGGCAAACGTACTGCAAATTGAGAAATAATGTGATTAAACTGAATAAAAAGAAGAAGAAACTACACTATGAAACAAAGTTAAATGATTTAAAGGATGATAGTAAAATTCTTTGCAGCACCTTCAATGAAATTTTGGCAAAAAGGCGAACTCAGCTTAATCATTCATCGAATCAGATGGCTTATTCATCACAAAACCCACTGATATTGCCAACTACTTTAATTACTTTTCATTGGCAAGAATAGCAAACTTAGGCATGACATGCCAGCAACATCTCTGAACCTACACATCGAAGTATATTTGACCAAATTATGAAAGACAAGCATTTTAATTTTGAATTCCGTAAAGTGAGTGTGAAAGAGAAGAAAAGGTAGCTGTCTATAAACAATGACAAGCCACCTGAGACTGAGAACTTGGATGGAAATTTACTGAGGATAATAGGGGATGATAGGGGACAATAGGGGATGAAATAGGATGCTAGAGGGTGATAGGGGACGATAGGGGATGAAATAGGATGCTAGAGGGTGATAGGGGACGATAGAGGGTGATAGGGGATGCTAGAGGGTGATGGGGACGATAGGGGATGAAATAGGATGCTAGAGGGTGATAGGGGACGATAGAGGGTGATAGGGGACAATAGAGGGTGATGGGGGATGATAGGGGACGATAGGGGATGAAATAGGATGCTAGAGGGTGATAGGGGACGATAGAGGGGGATGGGGGACGATAGAGGGTGATGGGGGATGATAGAGGGTGATGGAGGACGATAGAGGGTGATGGGGGATGATAGAGGGTGATGGAGGACGATAGGGGACGATAGGGGATGTAATAGGATGCTAGAGGGTGATAGGGGATGATAGAGGGGGATGGGGGACGATAGAGGGTGATGGGGGACAATAAAGGGTGATAGGGGATGATAGAGGGTGATGGGTGACGATAGAGGGTGATAGGGGACAATAAAGGGTGATAGGGGATGATAGGGGACGATAGGGGATGAAATAGGATGCTAGAGGGTGATAGGGGACGATAGAGGGTGATAGGGGACGATAGAGGGTGATGGGGGATGATAGAGGGTGATGGGGGACGATAGAGGACGATAGAGGGTGATGGGGATGATAGAGGTTGATAGGGGACAATAAAGGGTGATAGGGGATGATAGGGGACGATAGGGGATGAAATAGGATGCTAGAGGGTGATAGGGGACGATAGAGGGTGATGGGGGACGATAGAGGGTGATGGGGGACGATAGAGGACGATAGAGGGTGATAGGGGACAATAAAGGGTGATAGGGGATGATAGGGGACGATAGGGGATGAAATAGGATGCTAGAGGGTGATAGGGGACGATAGAGGGTGATGGGGATGATAGAGGGTGATGGGGGATGATAGAGGGTGATGGGGGACGATAGAGGGTGATGGGGGATGATAGAGGGTGATGGGGGACGATAGAGGGTGATGGGGGACGATAGAGGATGATAGAGGGTGATAGGGGACAATAAAGGGTGATAAGGGATGATAGGGGACGATAGGGGATGAAATCACCACCTTCCGGAGACACCTGAAACCCCACCTCTTTAAGGAATACCTGGGATAGGATAAAGTAATCCTTCTAACCCCCCCCTTTAAAGGATTTAGATGCACTATTGTAAAGTGTTTGTTCTACTGGATATTATAGGTGAATGCACCAATTTGTAAGTCGCTCTGGATAAGAGCGTCTGCTAAATGACTTAAATGTAAATGTAAATGTAAAATAGGATGCTAGAGGGTGATAGGGGACGATAGAGGGTGATGGGGATGATAGAGGGTGATGGGGGACGATAGAGGGTGATGGGGGACGATAGAGGGTGATGGGGGATGATAGAGGGTGATGGGGGACGATAGAGGGTGATGGGGGATGATAGAGGGTGATAGGGGACGATAGAGGGTGATGGGGGACGATAGAGGACGATAGGGGATGAAATAGGATGCTAGAGGGTGATAGGGGACGATAGAGGGTGATGGGGGACGATAGAGGGTGATGGGGGACGATAGAGGGTGATGGGGGACGATAGAGGGTGATGGGGGATGATAGAGGGTGATGGGGGACGATAGAGGGTGATAGGGGACGATAGAGGGTGATGGGGGATGATAGTGGGTGATAGAGGGTGATGGGGGACGATAGAGGGTGATGGGGGACAATAAAGGGTGATAGGGGATGATAGGGGACGATAGGGGATGAAATAGGATGCTAGAGGGTGATGGGGGACGATAGAGGGTGATGGGGGATGATAGAGGGTGATGGGGGACGATAGAGGGTGATGGGGGATGATAGAGGGTGATGGGGGATGATAGAGGGTGATGGGGGACGATAGAGGGTGATAGGGGACGATAGAGGGTGATGGGGGATGATAGTGGGTGATAGAGGGTGATGGGGGACGATAGAGGGTGATGGGGGATGATAGAGGGTGATGGGGACCATAGAGGGTGATGGGGGATGATAGAGGACGATAGAGGGTGATGGGGGACGATAGAGGGTGATAGGGGACGATAGAGGGTGATGGGGGATGATAGAGGGTGATAGGGGACAATAAAGGGTGATAGGGGATGATAGGGGACGATAGGGGATGAAATAGGATGCTAGAGGGTGATAGGGGACGATAGAGGGTGATGGGGGATGATAGAGGGTGATGGGGGACGATAGAGGGTGATGGGGGATGATAGAGGGTGATGGGGGATGATAGAGGATGATAGAGGGTGATGGGGGACGATAGAGGACGATAGAGGGTGATGGGGACGATAGAGGGTGATGGGGGACGATAGAGGGTGATGGGGGACGATAGAGGGTGATAGGGGACGATAGAGGGTGATGGGGGACGATAGAGGGTGATGGGGGACGATAGAGGGTGATGGGGGATGATAGAGGACGATAGAGGGTGATGGGGGACGATAGAGGGTGATAGGGGACAATAGAGGGTGATGGGGGATGATAGAGGGTGATGGGGGACGATAGGGGATGAAATAGGATACTAGAGGGGGATAGGGGACGATAGAGGGTGATGGGGGACGATAGGGGATGAAATAGGATACTAGAGGGGGATAGGGGACGATAGAGGGTGATGGGGCACGATAGAGGGTGATAGGGGACGATAGAGGGTGATAGGGGACGATAGAGGGTGGCAGGGGACGATAGAGGGTGGCAGGGGACGATAGAGGGTGATAGGGGACGATAGAGGGTGATAGGGGACGATAGAGGGTGGCAGGGGACGATAGAGGGTGGCAGAGGGTGGCAGGGGACGATAGAGGGTGGCAGGGGACGATAGAGGGTGGCAGGGGATGATAGGGGATGATAGAGGGTGGCAGGGGACGATAGAGGGTGGCAGGGGACGATAGAGGGTGGCAGGGGATGATAGGGGATGATAGAGGACGATAGAGGAGATAGAGAAGATAGGCGACGATAAGAGACGATAGGCGACGGTAATGCCACTCCTATTTTTTGCCATCTTTTCAATTTAAGCCTACAGGAGCCTCATTCTTGTGCAATGTATGTATTATTTTTGCCTTTATTTGACTAGGCAAGTCAGTTAAGAACAAATTCTTAATTACAATGATGGCCTACCAAAAGGTACTCCTGCGGGGACAGGGGGCTGGGATTAAAAATAAAAAATATAGGACAAAACGCACATCACGACAAGAGCGACACCACAACGCTACATAAAGAGAGACCTAAGACAACAACATAGCATGGCAGCAACACATGACAACACAGCATGGTAGCAACACAACATAACAACAACATGGTAGCAACACAACATGACAACAACATGGTAGCAACACAAAACGGCAGCAGCACAACATGGTAGCAGCACAAATCAAATCAAATTGTATTTGTCACATGCGCCAAATACAACAGGTGTAGACCTTCAGAGGCTACACCTCTGAAGGTCAGAGCATCGGGGCTCGTCACATTAGAAGGGGTGGGAGATGAGGAAATGTTGGAGGCATGGCTGAGTCAAATAGGAATCCTGACTTAATGAAGTGGTGATTATAAAGCTCAGCCATGTGCTTCTTGTCAGTAACAACCACATCATCACCTTTAAGGGACACGGACAGCTGTGAGGAGGAGGTTTTACACATTCATAAACCAGGTCAGAGTCCAAACAGTACCAGGCGATAGGCACAGTCGAGGTCAGGACAGGCAGGGGTTCAGTAACCAGGCCAGAGTCCAAACGGTAGAGAGCGGCAGGCAGGATCGAGGTCAAGGGCAGGCAGAGTGGTCAGGCAGGCAGGCAGGCTCAGAGTCAGGACAGGCAAGGGTCAAAACCAGGAGGGCGAGAAAAGAGAGACTGGGAAAAGC
Organism: Salmo trutta; assembly: GCF_901001165.1. Taxonomy (NCBI): domain Eukaryota; kingdom Metazoa; phylum Chordata; class Actinopteri; order Salmoniformes; family Salmonidae; genus Salmo; species Salmo trutta. Next base: position 80,125 of record NW_021822711.1, read on the forward strand.
AGGAGCTGAGACGCAAAAACGCTGGTTGACTTGACAAACAAGACGAACTGACACAGAGAGACAGGAAACACAGGGATAAATACACTGGGGATAATAAGTGACACCTGGAGGGGGTGGAGACAAGCACAAGGACAGGTGAAACAGATCAGGGCGTGACAAAGTGTCTATGACGAATCAGGACAGGTAGTTTCACTGAGCAGCCATTACCAACACAGGCTGTAAAACAGTGATCACTAAGGACATTACAGAAAACACCAGACTGATACCTATCAGGATTATTTGTGAGGATAACATCGAGGAGAATGGCCATTTCTGGGTATTTGGAGTCATATTTTTGAGGATTGGTAATAATCTGAGAAAGATGTAGGGGGTCCCATTTCTTTAGGACTTGGTCAGGTGGTTTAAGTATGTCCCAGTTTAGGTCACCTAGCAGGACAAATTCAGATTTTGTGGAAGGGGCCAGGTGTAACGGCTGTCGTCGGAAGAAGACCAAGGTGCAGCGGAGTTAGTGTTCATTATAGAATATTTAATAAAGAAAGAACACTATACAAACAAAACAAGAAAACTGACAGCCAAACAGTCCTGTCAGGTGAAAACACTAACAGAAACAATACCCACAAAACCCAAAGGAAAAACATGCTCCTTATGTGTGACTCCCAATCAGCAACAACGACCTTCAGCTGTGCCTGATTGGGAGCCACACACGGCACAAAACAAAGAACTACAAAAACATAGAAAAAGCCCACCCAATGTAACACCCTGGCCTAACCAAAATAAAGAACAAAAACCCCTCTCTATGGCCAGGGCGTTACACCAGGAGAGCTTAGGGCAGGTAGGGTACAGGCCGGTGCTGATGGAGGATGATAACACCCAGCAACAGTCAACAAAGAGCTATTTGAAAGTTTAATGCGTAAAACCAGCAAATCAAATTGTTTGGGGACAGACTTTGTGGAAACAACCGAGTACTGAAAGTGTTCCTCGGTAAAGATTGCCACTCCACCACCTTTGGAAGATCTGTCTTGCCGAAAAAGGTTATAACCAGAAAGATTAACATCAGTGTTCATAACACTCTTCCTTAACCACGTCTCAGTAATGACCAACACATCTGGATTGGAGCTGTGAACCCACACTTTCAATTGATCAATTTTAGGTAATAAGCTTCTAGTGTTAACGTGCAGAAAACCCAGGCTTTTTACGAGAGCAGAAATCAGTGAAGCAGATATCAGAGCACAAGTCAGAATTGTGGCTATTAACAGTAGATGGGCCAAGGTGTACATGTACATTTCCAGATATCATCAGCAGTAATACAATCAGGGCAGGGCAGAGGACAAGGAGAGCTCTGCAGTGTTGATTTATAACATTTGAATGTGCATCAGATGGCAACAAGATCATATTGTAGCGCAATTGCATCAGGTAACATGAATACAAAGCCAGCGAGAGGTGGTTAGAATAGGAAGAGATAGTTACATTGAGGTTTGTCTTTCATTATTTGAGGCTGTCTGGTATTAGTGCATAACGGAAGCCTCTCAAATATAATCCAGTTAGAATCAGGAATTCCCCAGGTTAGCTGTCTAGGCCCCTTGCTTTTTTTACATTTTACTAACGACATGCCATTGACTTTGAGAAAAGCCAGAGTTTCTATGTATGCGGATGACTCAACACTATACATGTCAGCTACCACAGTGACTGAAATGACTGCAACACTCAACAAAGAGCTGCAGTTAGTTTCAGAGTGGGTGGCAAGGAAAAAGTTATCCCTAAACATTTCTAAAACTAAAAGCATTGTATTTGGAACAAAACACTCACTAAACCTCAACTAAATCTTGTAATAAATTATGTGGAAATTGAGCAAGTTGAGGTGACTAAACTGCTTGGAGTCACCCTGGATTGTAAACTGTCCTGGTCAAAACATATTGATACAACAGTAGTTAAGATGGGGAGAAGTCTGTCCACAATAAAGCGCTGCTCTACCTTCTAAACAACACTATCAACAAGGCAGGTCCTACAGGCCCTAGTTTCTACCTTCTTAACAACACTATCAACAAGGCAGGTCCTACAGGCCCTAGTTTCTACCTTCTTAACAACACTATCAACAAGGCAGGTCCTACAGGCCCTAGTTTCTACCTTCTTAACACTATCAACAAGGCAGGTCCTACAGGCCCTAGTTTCTACCTTCTTAACAACACTATTAACAAGGCAGGTCCTACAGGCCCTAGTTTCTACCTTCTTAACAACACTATCAACAAGGCAGGTGCTACAGGCCCTAGTTTCTACCTTCTTAACAACACTATCAACAAGACAGGTCCTACAGGGCCTTGTTTTGTCGCACCTTGACTACTGTTCAGTCGTGTGGTCAGGTGCCACAAAAAAGGACTTAGGAAAATTGAAATTGGCTCAGAACAGGGCAGCACGGCTGCCCCTTGGTGTACAGAGAGCTAATATTAATAATATGCATGTCAATCTCTCCTGGCTCAAAGTGGAGGAGAGATTGACTTCATCACTACTTGTATTTATGAGAGGTATTGACATGCTGAATGCACCGAGCTGTCTGTCTAAACTACTGGCACACATCTCGGACACCCATACATACCCCACAAGACATGCCACCAGAGGTCTCTTCACAGTCCCCAAGTCCAGAACAGACTATGGGAGGCGCACAGTACTAAACAGAGCCATGACTACATGGAACTCTATTCCACATCAGGTAACTGACGCAAGCAGTAAAATTAGATTAAAAAAAAACAGATAAAAAAACACCTTATGAAACAGCCGGGACTGTGAAGCTACACAAACATTGACACAGACACATGCACACACACACACACACACACACGCACACACGCACGCACGCACACACACACATACACATATGATAACATACGCACTATACATACACATGGATTTAGTACTGTAGATGTGTGGTAGTGGTGGAGTAGGGCCCTGAGGGGACACAGTGTGTTGTGAAATCTGTGAATGTATTGTAATGTTTTAAAATTGTACAAACTGCCTTAATTTTGCTGGACACCAGGAAGAGTAGCTGCTGCTTTGGTAGGAACTAATGGGGATCGATAATAAATACAAATACAAATGTGGTGAGGTAGGAATAGAGGGTGATTGCTGTGCTGGCTATGTTATGTGGTGATGGATGATAGCAGTGCTAGCTATGTTATGTAGTGATGGATGATAGCAGTGCTGGCTATGTTATGTAGTGATGGATGATAGCAGTGCTGGCTATGTTATGTCGTGATGGATGATAGCAGTGCTGGCTATGTTATGTAGTGATGGATGATAGCAGTGCTGGCTATGTTATGTCGTGATGGATGATAGCAGTGCTAGCTATGTTATGTGGTGATGTAGTTAGAGGATGATTGCAGTGCTGGCTATGTTATGTAGTGATGGAGGATAGCAGTGCTGGCTATGTTATGTAGTGATGGAGGATAGCAGTGCTGGCTATGTTATGTGGTGATGGATGATAGCAGTGCTGGCTATGTTATGTAGTGATGGAGGATAGCAGTGCTGGCTATGTTATGTAGTGATGGAGGATAGCAGTGCTGGCTATGTTATGTAGTGATGGATGATAGCAGTGCTGGCTATGATATGTAGTGATGGAGGATAGCAGTGCTGCTATGTTATGTGGTGATGTAGTTAGAGGATGATAGCAGTGCTGGCTATGTTATGTGGTGATGGATGATTGCAGTGCTGGCTATGTTATGTGGTGATGGATGATAGCAGTGCTGGCTATGTTATGTGGTGATGGATGATAGCAGTGCTGGCTATGTTATGTAGTGATGGATGATAGCAGTGTTATGTGGTGATGTAGTTAGAGGGTGATAGCAGTGGTGGCTATGTTATGTGGTGATGGATGATAGCAGTGCTGGCTATGTTATGTAGTGATGGATGATAGCAGTGCTGGCTATGTAATGTGGTGATGGATGATAGCAGTGCTGGCTGTGTTATGTGGTGATGGATGATAGCAGTGCTGGCTATGTTATGTAGTGATGGATGATAGCAGTGCTGGCTATGTTATGTAGTGATGGATGATAGCAGTGTTATGTAGTGATGTAGTTAGAGGGTGATTGTAGTACTGGCTTTGTAGTACGTGTGAATCTACATCCCTGTGTTTTGAGAGAAATGTCTGAGTTTGACAGGTATTGCTTGTGGTTCGAGCAAGAATTCAATAACTGATTTGATGAATTGAACGTAGTGCTGCTCGTAGCCTATATATGAACTACATGTATCAACTTTCACAGTGAACGCTTTTATTTATACATTGTGTGTGAATGAATTGAACATCGCCAAATGCATCACTAAAAAATATTGTGCCTATTTAATGCAACCCTGTTAATAGAAGGGAAAGCATCATACAGCTGACCTAACCGCTTGGAACAAGTTCCCTTCTCATCCAGAGCCGAGAAACACAACTGCAGGTTAGCAGTTTAGCTCCCATCTGAAGGCTGGGGGGGTATTTAGGAAGTACTGTTTACTCCCATCTGAAGGCTGGGGGCCTTTAGGAAGTACTGCTTACTCCCATCTGAAGGCTGGGGGCATTTAGGAAGTACTGTTTACTCCCATCTGAAGGCTGGGGGGCATTTAGGAAGTACTGTTTACTCCCATCTGAAGGCTGGGGGTATTTAGGAAGTACTGTTTACTCCCATCTGAAGGCTGGGGGGTATTTAGGACGTACTGTTTACTCCCATCTGAAGGCTGGGGGCATTTAGGAAGTACTGTTTACTCCCATCTGAAGGCTGGGGGGCATTTAGGACGCCTTCTACTGCGGACCGCTAAAATATCCTAATGATTATGATCACACTTCCTCAATTCAAATATTATGGCGTCATTATACCAAAGATGGTTTGGTTTTGAATCTTGGGAACGAAGCTGGAGTTATCAGTGTTGTCTGTTATCGCCTGGACATGCTGAAATATCTTCACGCCTATAAAAAAAACTCCAGGCTCCCGTCATAACTGTGAATTTATTGAAAAAAGCGAAAGAATGTTCTCTAGTAATACTGGTCCCATGTGAATAGGGCTCTAAGTCTTAATAATAAATATATTGTAACGTTCGGCGTCTGGTGACGAGGAAGCGGACCAAAACGCAGCTGGGAGCGAACACATGTTTATTCTTTTACACCGAAATAAACACGTACACAAAAATCAAGAAAATACCGAAACGTTAGCTGCTCAAAATCAAAGAGACAACAACCCACAAACATCGTGGGGGGAAAAGGAACTTAAATGTGATTCCCAATCAGACATAACTAGCGACAGCTGTCTGATTGGAAATCACCTCCGAGCCCAACATAGAAATAAACCACAAAGAAAGGCTATAACAAAACATAGAAAATAAACCATTGAAATACCACACCCTGACCAAAAATAGCAGAGTTCCCCTGGTCAGGGCGTGACATATAACCAACGTTCTCTAGTAATACTGGTCCCATGTGAATAGGGCTCTAAGTCTTAACAATAAATACATAACCAACGTTCTGTAGTAATACTAGTCCTGTGTGAATAGGGCTTTATCCTCAATAATAAATACATAACCAACGTTCTGTAGTAATACTAGTCCTGTGTGAATAGGGCTTTATCCTCAATAATAAATACATAACCAATGTTCTCTAGTCATACTGGTCCCATGTGAATAGGGCTCTAGTCTTAACAATAAATACATAACCAATGTTCTCTAGTCATACTGGTCCCATGTGAATAGGGCTCTAGTCTTAACAATAAATACATAACCAATGTTCTCTAGTAATACTGGTCCCATGTGAATAGGGCTCTAGTCTTAACAATAAATACATAACCAACGTTCTCTAGTCATACTGGTCCCATGTGAATAGGGCTCTAGTCTTAACAATAAATACATAACCAATGTTCTCTAGTAATACTGGTCCCATGTGAATAGGGCTCTAGTATTAATAATAAATACATAACCAATGTTCTCTAGTAATACTGGTCCCATGTGAATAGTGCTCTAGTCTTAACAATAAATAAATAACCAATGTTCTCTAGTAATACTGGTCCCATGTGAATAGTGCTCTAGTCTTAACAATAAATACATAACCAATGTTCTCTAGTAATACTGGTCCCATGTGAATAGGGCTCTAGTCTTAACAATAAATACATAACCAATGTTCTCTAGTAATACTGGTCCCATGTGAATAGGGCTCTAGTCTTAACAATAAATACATAACCAATGTTCTCTAGTAATACTGGTCCCATATGAATAGTGCTCTAGTCTTAACAATAAATACATAACCAACGTTCTCTAGTAATACTGGTCCCATGTGAATAGTGCTCTAGTCTTAACAATAAATACATAACCAACGTTCTCTAGTAATACTGGTCCCATATGAATAGGGCTCTAGTCTTAATAATAAATACATAACCAACGTTACATTAAGCATTGCTTGCAGTAAAATGATACATTTGGACTTGGGAACAGGAGTGGAGAAATGTGTCTTTCTTTCAGTATCTTGAGAGAATGCAGTGCTCAGTTAGGTGCCATGTGTAGAGGTGCAGTCTTTTTTCATAAAAGCTGATAGTGATTCAACCACATAAAATATGCATCGAAGATGAACTGAAATCTTATCAGAAATATTTTGGGTCATTTTCACAGCTTTCGTTTTCCTTTCAACCAGTCAAACTGATGTAATTTGGACATTTTGCACAGAAAATCTTTCCCTTTTTTTGTTGCGTTATTGTATTTTCTCCCCGGTCCCTAAACGTCTTTATTGTATTTTCTCCCCAGTCCCTAAACTTCTTCGCTCCACAAAAGATGACAGAAAACTTTACTGATGTCAGCTAGATTAAAGAATTCATTCTATCGATCTATTACATAATTCTGTTGATCAAGGGTTTATATAGTCTTCTAGGGCAACATAATGACAGAAGAGAAGTTACATGTATCTACTTATATACAAGCTGACTAGCAAATAGCCTACCAAAATGTTGGAAATTACAAGCAGAGAGATGTCTTAAGAATGCAACAAAAACATCCTGCACAGTCTTTGACTGTAGTCTATAGCACATGTTCTATATTAGTGGGTTAGGGTTGGGTGGGGCCTCAGACTTTCACTTCATTACATCTAGTTATTTCTTGTGTAAATCATCAACCAGACACAGAATAACTCTAAGGGGAAGTTGACATAGTGAACACAGAATAACTCTAAGGGGAAGTTGACATAGTGAACACAGAATAACTCTAAGGGGAAGTTGACATAGTGAACACAGAATAACTCTAAGGGGAAGTTGACATAGTGAACACAGAATAACTCTAAGGGGAAGTTGACATAGTGAACACAGAATAACTCTAAGGGGAAGTTGACATAGTGAACACAGAATAACTCTAAGGGGAAGTTGACATAGTGAACACAG